>NW_008707426.1:45565-107148 GCF_000327385.1 Lottia gigantea
TTCTTTGGATGAGTTTTGTCTTGTTTACTGGTATACTAATTTGTATTATTCCAGTTAGCTGTCAGTCAGTAAGAAATTTTTTGGTTTTCACATAAAAGTACCCATGTGATGAGTACAAAACTTGTTGATTTGATAACAGTACAAGACCATAAGACGAGGTTGAAGCCGCCTGCTCTAATGCAATGCTTTTTTCAATTTCGTTAAAATTCCACATCTCCCACCAATGCTTTTGTGGGGATTTAGACAAATTTTTTGTTTACCTTGACCTTCCTCCAAACTGTCGTTAAATGAATCTTCGCCATCATGGTTACCATCGGTTACATCTAACGATTTATTACCAACTTCTTTACGATGGTTATCTAGGATCTGGAATGACAGAAAGGAGAATGAATGAATGAATGAATGAATGAATATCAAACTAACTATTTTTCATTTGGGAAAGCAAGAATAATGAAATAAACTTTGGGTTTTGCTGGAATCATTAAAATAATACAACCTCTTAGAATGGACACAAAGAAGTCTCAAACTTGGTCAATAAGAGTATATGTTCATCAGTTGAACTTACCAGGTACCATGACTAAAGAATAGAATCTCTATATAAGACGATATATCTATTAAAATAAATAATTACTGAAACACTCTTTAAAGTGTCCACAGATGAACAAAGAATCATTTAAACCAAGTTTAAAAATTTCAATTTTTTGGTCATCTTAAGAGGTAGTATACCTTTAACTCTGTAACCCCACTTTCACTTGCACAAGACTAAAAATGAAGCCTCATCATTTTTCCCCTCTAACACACTTGTTCACCTTATTTACTGATAAATCATTTAAAATCTGGGAATAGAAATGCATTTTGCCAGCCTTCATCCAAATTCTATAATCCAATAATCCTCATGTTAACAGATACATTTCATAGTGTATGGCTGCAGCTATTCTTGTATATTGAATATATTTAGCATAACTCTTCAATTTGAAGGTGAGAAAAATTTCAAAAAAACAAATTGGTTGAAAATAACAGAAGGCATTACTCCAAATATGTTTATTTGATGCTATTTTCTGTTAAAAGGTGTCGAAAATAAATTGAAAGGTGAGGAAAGGAAGAGTTTTTGTAAATGAAAACAAACTGTTTGAAACAGTTTAGAGAACGTTGCTCTTAGATCAAACAAAGTCGGTCGACTACAAACAATTCAGATATTTCAATGGAGGGCTCCCAATGGATTGTAAATTCTTTTGTTTGTTGATTTTTACATATTTGCCAGTTCCTGTACATTGATTTTTGGATTTTTTTTGACAGCAAAATTTAAAAGACAAACAACCAAATGAATGTTCAATATAAAATGTGCAAGGTATTTTCTAAGAGAAATGGATAAAAAATAATCAATATGTGTTTTTAGACACAGGGGCAGAATTAAAAATCTTGTATTTTTCTCGTCCTACAATATCAAAGATGAGAATTATCATTCAATCATTGTTTTCAGGCAGAGGTCAAAAACCTTTCTAGTCCATTGTAAAGCTTTTTCAGTTTTTTTTTTCAGCAGAATTCTAAGAATTCTCAATTTGGGGTTTTGTGAAATATACTTAATCATCATGTTTTCAAGTGATAAATAAAAAAAAATGAAACGGAATGGAGTTTTACTTTTCTGCGCCTGATTGAGTTATAAAGTGAGCTTTACTGGCAATTCTGGAATTAAGTTCTCTTTTTTGATTTCTAAAAAATCTTTGAGGTGCACAGCCGTTTGCATAAGGGACCTAAACTGAATCAAAAAGAGCTACTTCACAGATACCACAGGCAAAACTGGCCGAGTATTTGGTAGTCGCTGACACTCAGTCTATTCTTATCTACAAGGATATAGTCTGAGACTTTCCATTGAATTGTCTGTTATGACGCCTACATCTTCCATCAAGGGAGATAACTACTATTAAGTATATTTGATCTACAAGTCTCAAACAACTTGTTTACATCAGAAACAAAATGGCAACCCCCGCAAGTTTTGTCAGTTTCTATTTGATAATTTTATCCACGGATGTTATATTTTTCAATCAAAGAATTAAGATTCGAAGACATTGTCATAAATACATAATTATTTTAATTAATTTAACTCAGCACCAAGTGCATTTACAACCAATCAGATTCAATAGCCACTGTAACCTCGGTCAATTACAAAGATATTAAGCAACCAGCCCATGCTATCTTTCTCAATCTGTATATAGATAAAAGAATGACCTGATGATAGAGGCTAAGTATTCAGTATTCATTGGACGAATATTTATGTCATAACCTCCCAGGTCACCGAATTAACAATGACAGAGCCGAGGGCAAAAAAAACTTGATTTTATAGGGATAGGGAAAAGTAAGTCAAATAAACTGAGGCTAGATATTTAACATGAGTTTTATTATCAGTGTAAAATCTACTCCAACAAGTTCATCAACTCTGATTCAAGACTGGCCTGAATTATTCAACTGACTTTTCAATTGTTTACAGAAAATATCTTAAATAGTTTCTATCACAATCTAGGAAGGGCCACATTAAAACAATTGGATTTGGCTATATTTATCATAAGCTCAGTGAGGATTTCAATACCATACAGTGTATAATGAGGGAAATTTTACCTTAAAATATCATGAAACCACTTTCCTTCTAATTTCACCTGACAACACAGAGTTGAATCAAAATGATTAGACAGACACTAACAGCATGAAACTCAGTTGAAAAATCCAAGAAAGCTGCCCTTTAAAGGGACAGATTCAACATTTTTGGAGTTATTGAATTTTTGTAATTCAATTCAATTTTCGTCTTTAGAAGTACTAGGAATGTATGAAAATCGCATTAATTCCTTCAAAAATATCTCAAACTAGGAATTTCACTTTCTAATTCTATACTTTATGTCTTGTCTATATATGTCAGATTCTCAAGAAATGACGAGTCGTCATTTTAACATTCAAATGCGGATAATTCTGGACACATGCGGATTTGAAGGCTCAAATTTCTACAGTGAGCTGTGAACACTATTACTGATTAGCTAAGCTAAAAAATTCCAATCTGAGACTAAGGTACAATTGGTCAAGAAAATGGCGCATCTGTCCCTTTAATGAGTTAGTATAGCCATAAGTTGTTGGTAATAAATAATGAAAATAAATGACCAGGTTTAAACATGATAATCATATTAACTGGACAATTAATATTACAGATAGCTTCAGGCTAAAAACAACACGACACGTTCAGATTTTATAAACCAAGTGGACAGAATAATTACTGGTTGTATAACTAATAACTTTTCTGATATCTGTTTATCGGTTATCGTCGTGTCCAAACCACGTCCCCATCCGTCATATTTCCTTGGGGCCGTGGTAATACAAGTGAGAAAAATTACATATTCATAGCTAAATATTGTCCAATCAAAATTGGCCCTGCTGTATTGGTAGCAAATTTCAGCCAATCAAAACAAATCAATCAAAACAAAAGCAGCATGCCATTACATATTTTGAAGAATATGTACGGTAGGTACAGAATTGAGTAAGATTTGCCAAGAGAAAATCAAACCTTACTTTGGAATATTTACTTGGAAAGAATGTGTTCTTAACTCTTCAAACGGGCAGCGGCAAAGCGATGTTGTGTTTTCTTTCCATGACCTCATTTCTGTTCCTCCGATCTGATTGGTCAGATTTCAATGCCACCAAAACAAAGTGTAGTGGGTTTAGTTTAATACAGGTTAATAAGACCATGTCAAAACCCGATACAATGATCAGTTATGTACAAGAAAGAAACAACTATATTTTACAAGGATAACAACTTAGGTTCACAGTCAAGGATCCTTTCTACCAGCTGGTCCTTGGCCAAATCTCTTGGCAGTGATCTTTACTGGATTATCCGTACCCATTTACAATTGGAATTATGAGTGGAGATGACTTATTCCAATTCATCAGACTTTTACACTCTGATCGAGATCTGAATACACAGTCCCCATTTACTCAACGTAACCAAGCAAATGTCATGTTGTGTACTCAAGATAGTTTGGTTCAGACGCCATGAGTATCCCAAGAGATTTCAGACCTACTTGTCCCTAACCTCTACATATCCTGTATCAATCATGCTTTTGAGCATTCACATATGCTTGAAAGTATATAATCCACTATTTTAGAGCATTCACTTGAACTTGGAGACTTCACACAGCGAAAAATTCTAAATTTCAAAAATGTGATTTTTAATTATTTCGACAAATATATATCTAACTGCTATATCCACAGTTTAATCCACTATTCTACAAAAATCGCTTCAGAGGGTCCACATAGATTTCCAAAAATCAACTCATCACTTTTAACAAACAAATTAAGTCATCTTAACTTTAAAAATACCTTTTTAAGGCAAAATCTAGTCGTTGTGGACTTAAACAAAAACGCTTTTTTTCGAATTCTAAGTGGTCAAAGATTGAGTTCTAACTAACTGACCGCTGGCCTGAGTCAACACCACTGAACAAATGGATAAATCTTGTTTTCAGACAAATCTTCAACTTCAGCCAAAACACACAAACATCATTTATTTATTTTCATACTGTCTGATCAAATACTGGACCAACTTAGTCTCATTTTAGACATCAAAGTTTTTGGTCTTCTACAAGGTGTTACCAAAATGAAAATTTGATCGAGATGAAATGTTCATTTGAAAAAACTAAATTCCAAGAAGAAAAATATCAATAAAAATCGGTACAAGCAAGACAATTCTGTTAATGTAAATCTCGTCGAATGCATGGCAAAATCGAGAGTAAAAGTTGTATAGTAGTGGACTCCTCTAAAGAGAAGTACCATCAGGTGTTTTAAAAAGAGTAAGCATGATCTGCTTTGCGTGACAACTGCTACTACTATAATAATGGTCAACATCATGAGATACAACCAGATCAATTCATTCCTGACCAAAGAAATCAGCCAAGATGCAAGAAACAGATTTTTAATATTTGTCCAGAAATTCGCTATAATGACCATAAAACTTCCTAACTGAACTTTGAAGTCTTGTGTCAAGTTACACTGCTTAAGCAATTTCAAAGTTAAAACTGAACCTCTGGCAAGAAAGTCTTTATAAATCAAACAAGCTCTGGCATAATGAATGAGTTGTGAAACGGAAATAATTGCAAAACTTAATTTTTTTCTTCATTGACCTTTACTTTAACAGTTAGAAAATGTCAGAATCTGTTTAAAAATGGCCTAGAGAGAAAAAGTTAGGAGAAATTTGACAATTCAGTCTTAATATTTACTTTAGATTTTAATCTTCTCTCTTCCTTCACTTTGACTCTCAAACATTCATGACTTTCATTACACCATTTTATTTTCTCTTACATTTACTTTAGTATAAAAACTAACTTTCTAATTTCTTCAACTGTCTTCACTAGCCCAAACTTAGCAGAAAAGTAGGTTATTAAATGAAAAGATCAACTGAAAAAATCAACTGAAAAGATCAATTGTACAGATCAACTTAAAAGATCAACAGAAAATATTAACTGAAGAGATCTACTGAAAATATTAACTGTAAAAATCAACTGAAAAGATCAACTGAAAAGATCAACAGAAAATATTAACTGTAAAAATCACTTGTCAAAATCAACTGAAAAGATCAACTGAAAATATTAACTGTCAAAATCAACTGAAAAGATCAACTGAAAAGATCAACAGAAAATATTAACTGTAAAAATCACTTGTCAAAATCAACTGAAAAGATCAACTGAAAATATTAACTGTAAAAATCAACTGAAAAGATCAACTGAAAAGATCAACAGAAAATTTTAACTGTAAAAATCAACTGAAAAGATCAACTGAAAATATTAACTGTAAAAATCAACTGAAAAGATCAACTGAAAAGATCAACTGAAAAGATCAACAGAAAATATTAACTGTAAAAATCACTTGTCAAAATCAACTGAAAAGATCAACTGAAAATATTAACTGTAAAAATCAACTGAAAATATTAACTGTAAAAATCAACTGAAAAGATCAACTGAAAATATTAACTGTAAAAATCAACTGAAAAGATCAACTGAAAAGATCAACAGAAAATATTAACTGTAAAAATCACTTGTCAAAATCAACTGAATAGATCAACTGAAAATATCAACTGTAAAAATCAACTGAAAAGATCAACTGAAAATATTAACTGTAAAAATCAACTGAAAAGATCAACTGAAAAGATCAACAGAAAATATTAACTGTAAAAATCACTTGTCAAAATCAACTGAAAAGATCAACTGAAAATATTAACTGTAAAAATCAACTGAAGATATTAACTGTAAAAATCAACTGAAAAGATCAACTGAAAATATTAACTGTAAAAATCAACTGAAAAGATCAACTGAAAAGATCAACAGAAAATATTAACTGTAAAAACCACTTGTCAAAATCAACTGAAAAGATCAACTGAAAATATTAACTGTAAAAATCAACTGAAAAGATCAACTGAAAATATTAACTGTAAAAATCAACTGAAAAGATCAACAGAAAATATTAACTGTAAAAATCACTTGTCAAAATCAACTGAAAAGATCAACTGAGAATATTAACTGACTGTAAAGATCAACTGAAAATGTCAATAGTACCAAAAAGATCGAACTGACAAAATACACAAAAGCAGACCTAGTTGTAAAGCTGAATTCAAATGTCTGATTGAGAAACTTCAAACCTACAGCTACCTACCACCTTGTGGTCCTGTAGAACAACAAATTTCAACTAAAATTCATGGGGACATATCTAGAAAATTCTGGTAGCCCCCAGAAGCCAATAGTTTTCAGATGGCCAGCGATGAATTTTGACCATTTAATAGGCTTCATTTTCACTTCAAAATAAAACCTTTCACAGACCTGAGAGGATGGCCATGGCCCAAACGTCCTCACTCTGAATACGCTACTCAAAATACATATCCTGACTTCAAACAACTCATTTGCAAGTTACGTTATTTGGTTGTTTAAAGTCATTATTCATTTGTATTGAAGTAAATAGTCACACATTAAAGATGTCACAAACTGAAACTTTACCTTATTGTGAAAACAATGATCCCACTTAGCAGACAACTAAAGAGTATTTTGATATTCTTAAGTCTAAAACTTTAATCGTTCATGAGCCACATTTCACAAAAACTAGTCAAACTTGCCATTTAACATTTTAATGGTAATTATAATTTAATGGGCAGAAGTACTACAGATTGAGAATTACTAACACCCAAAAAGAAATGAAATTTTACAATCTACTTTTGTATTCCATGATTGGATAAATGAAGACATTTTGCCACGACAGCGCTATTTGGATCACTGACTTGGGAAACAAAGTAAAATCTGTAGGTACTATCTTGACTTGTAACATAAATGGATGTTTTTTTAGGAAATAAATTGCTTAAAATGTTTGTTCAAGGGAAACCATGGTTTATTATCAGCAATTTGTTGTTGTACCATGCTTGGATCACTTGACATGAAAGCCAAATAGAATCTAAGAGGAAAGTAGGTGGAGCTTAGGTGTGCTACAACCAGTTGACTTACAAGAGCTTCTATTTCATTGATAAAACCGTGCATAAATGCCGTAAGTTAAAGCTGTCAATCATTTTAATTATGTTACATCTCCATCACTTAAAGGGGGAAACATTCTTAGCCAGAATCAAACTCTTGAGTTGGTAAAAAAGCAAGCTTTTATAACTAAACTAGTAGTTTTTGTTGATTAAGGTCATTTTTAATTTACAGAGTTGTGCAGTAAAACTGTTAAATCTAATTATACAAACAGTTAATTAATTATTAATTAATGATTTCTTACCTTTGAAAGTACAGCCTGTGCTATCTGATCTTCAAATGTATTGTGTTCAGCTCCTGATTCATCTGACAGAGATGATAAATCAGACACAGCTTCATCAGATGTCTGAAATAGAAAATGAATAAATGAATCATAAATCAGACACAGCTTCATCAGATGTCTGAAATAGAAAATGAATGAATAAATCAGACACAGCTTCATCAGATGTCTGAAAAAGAAAATGAATGAATAATCAGACATAGCTTCATCAGATGCCTGAAAAAGAAAATGAATGAATAAATCAGACACAGATTCATCAGATGTCTGAAATAGAAAATAAATGAATAAATCAGACACAGCTTCATCAGATGTCTGAAATAGAAAATGAATGAATAAATCAGACACAGCTTCATCAGATGTCTGAAATAGAAAATGAATGAATAAGTCAGCACTGCTTCATTAGATGTCTGAAATAGAAAATGAATGATTTATAAATCAGACCCAGCTTCATCAGATGTCTGAAATAGAAAATGAATGAATAAATCAGACACAGCTTCATCAGATGTCGGAAATAGAAAATGAATGAATAAATCAGACACAGCTTCATCAGATGTCTGAAATAGAAAATGAATGAATAAATCAGACACAGCTTCATTAGATGTCTGAAATAGAAAATGAATGATTTATAAATCAGACACAGCTTCATCAGATGTCTGAAATAGAAAATGGATAAATAAATCAGACACTGCTTCATCAGATGTCTGAAATAGAAAATGAATGAATAAGTCAGCACTGCTTCATCAGATGTCTGAAATGAAATGAATGAATTACATATGATATAGCCTGAACAGAAGTGACTGGTATTGATATAGCTTCATCTGATGTCTGGAATAAACATGAAATGAATGAATTAATGAATAAAAAAATGAATGAATGAATAAAAAAATGAATGAATGAATGAATAAATGTATGGAGTAGGGATACATCTGATTTAGTCAAATGAATGAGTGTAAGAATGAATATCATGAGTGAGTATGAATTCTATAATGAAAAGTGGTATAAGGAGTCCAGAAGAGTAAGGATGCCCTACCTGGCACCACACCAACCAGAGCTCCTCAACATACTCTACAAACTACAAATAAAGACGTTCAAACAAACAAAAAAAGTGACTTGACTGATGAATTTGAAAAAACCTCTCTTCAAAGATAAGTAAAAGTAGAGTCAGCAATAACTGTTTATTTAAAGAACATGTCAGAGGACCTTTGTAACAGATTAGTTGATTTCATTATTATAGGTCATTTCTGTCTTTATATAGATCCCTCCTTTGAAATACCTGGTATGACTCTGCAGATGAGAATTTTCAATGAATTTGGTTATTAAAATCTAGATGTCTTTTCTACATATCACAGAGAGTCTTAAATTGACGAGTCATCATTTTAACATTCAAACCTGGATAATTCTGGACACACATGGATTTGAAGGCTATAATTTTGTGTTGAGCTGTGGACACTATTACTGATTGGCTAAGCTAAAAAAATTCCCGTTTCTGAGACTCAAATTTGATTGGTCGAAAATATGGCACACTTATCCCTTTAAGATCCTTTTCACCTAAAGCTAGGTTCAGTGTCGGGTATGGTACGAGATTCACACGAGGTACGGGTCTGGATACGATTCAGTTCTATTTTCTACTGTTTCAACAATCATGCATCATACACTTCGTCTATATTAGAAACATTTTACTTACTATAGCGAACAGACATTTAAGTTTCTCCTATTTTCCAATATAAAAGGAGCTAATTTTTTTAATTTTGATATGAATTAGCAAAGGAAGCAGTAAATCAGTTTTAGAAAGGAAGGGACAGTAGCAAGAAGTTATCAATAATTAGATAATTAAAAACTCATTATTTATCAATTAATAAAAATGATGACAGCTCTATAAATAATTAAGGCCCCTCAAATCAAGGGCACGAGGTAATGATTGTATTTGAAATCAGAAATCATATCTGCACCATAAAATTCAGAATTAAAGGGACAGATTACTGATTAGTTATTTTTGGGGGTTTATTTTAATCTTGAATAAATAGTTAATAGTCTTCAAAAGTACGAGAAATGTACGAAAATCATATAATTCCTTCAAAAATATCTCAAACTAGGAATTTCACTTTCTATTTCTATTATATGTCTCTTCTGTATATTTGGCAGATTCCTAAGAAAAGACAAGTCGTCATTTTAACTTTTAAAAGATGGATAACTTTTTGACAAGGTTTTCTAAGAAAAAGATATGTTGGATTGTGGACTAAGCAACGCGTATCTTTCACAATCTTAGTAAAAACAAATCCATACAAAACTTCATTTGACCTCATTTCTGGAAAATCTTATATGCATTTCTCAGATACAAACTTTACATATTATTATGACAAAATTATTTGAAATTTTTTTTTTATTTCTTTAAAGGAGACTGATGTAAACAAACGCATTACCTTAAAGGGATTGTAAAGAGGTTTGCTAAAATTTGTATGTATAGCAGGGACACTGATAACATCACTTTGCACAATTCTAATTTTCGATTAGACGTCTGTGGTTCATGCAATTCTACTAAAAGTATGTGACGTCATCAATCGGAATTGCAGGAACCACAGACGTCTGATTGAATTTAGAATGGTGTCCCTGATACACATAAACATTTTTGAAAATTGCTTTAAATCCCTTTAATATTTCACACATATTTAACAGTTGAATAAAATTTTAAGGATATAGCTCAAGTCATTTTGACCCGGAAAATAAAATATAACTTGATACCTATGAAGATTTTTTTTTAGCCCAAACTGTGTGCTTATTGAAGCTTGAGTTACTGTTAAAGCAAAAAATTAATATCTTTATGAAATTTGAAGAGTAAATTTCTCACGAAGATGATGAAAAAATCCAATGTTAAAGTGCATAGGATTAAAGTGCTAGGAAATAAGAGTCCACATGACCTAAAACAATACCCCCTTTTCTATGGGTGTGCCACCTTACTTATCGAATAGATTTAATGAGTCCACGTGACATGAAACCATAGCTCATCTTCGAATAGATTTAATGAGTCTACAATGCCTGAAACAATACTAACCTTTTCGAATAGATTAATGAGTCCACATGACCTGAAATAATACTTCTTTTTCTATGGATGTGCCACCTTACTTTTAGAATAGATTCAATGAGTCCACAAGACCTGAAACAATACTTCCTTTTCGAATAGATTTAATGAGTCTACATGACCTGAAATAATACTTCCTTTTCTATGGATGTGCCACCTTACTTATAGAATAGATTCAATGAGTCCACAAGACCTGAAACAATACTTCCTTTTCGAATAGATTTAAAGAGTCCACATGACCTGAAATAATACTTCCTTTTCTATGGATGTGCCACCTTACTTATAGAATATATTCAATGAGTCCACAAGACCTGAAACAATACCTCCTTATCGAATAGATTTAATGAGTCCACATGACATGAAACAATACCTCCTTTTCGAATAGATTCAATGAGTCCACATAACACGAAATAATACTTCCTTTTCTATGGATGTGCCACCTTACTTATAGAATAGATTCAATGAGTCCACAAGAACTAAAACAATACCTCCTTTTCGAATAGATTCAATGAGTCCACATGAAATGAAACAATGCTTCCTATTTGAATAGATTTAATGTGTCCACAAGAAAGTGAAACAACACCTTTTTCTACAGATTTGGCATGGTCTTTTGTAGATAGGTCTAAATAGTCCACAGAAAGTAAAACAGTGGTGACCTGGAGATAACAAATCTGACATGAGCTGGATGATTTTATCACTTTCATTATTACCACACCTTGATATGTCTAGATATTATATATCAGATATTATATATCTATAATTTATACGCATATTATATCAATACTTAAAGGGACTGTAAAATTTTATTTGTATCGGGGACACTTATAGAATCAATTTACATTCAAATTTTCAATCAGACATCTGTGGTTTGTGCAATTTCACTAAAACTAAGTGTTTGATGATGTCACTAATTGTAAGGGTGTTATGTGATAAAGCATATT
The DNA here is from genome assembly GCF_000327385.1 of Lottia gigantea. Lineage (NCBI taxonomy): Eukaryota > Metazoa > Mollusca > Gastropoda > Lottiidae > Lottia > Lottia gigantea. The sequence goes on from NW_008707426.1 coordinate 57,401, forward strand.
TTGCACTTAGTTTTAGTGGAATTGCAGGAAACAGAGACGTCAGAATGATCTGGTGTAAATTGATGCTTTCAGTGTCCCTGATACACATATATTTAAAAAACCTCTTATCAATATCAAGCTCACTGAACAGAGGTTGGGAAGTATTATCTCTCTATATAGCCTACATCCTTGAATAGATGTCAACTTATGACAACGACAAGCAACTATCTAACATTTCATCAAGGTACATAAATAAACTTGTGTCATTCCTTATCTTAATAAATAAACATTCATGAATAAATTTACATGAATTTGCATAAATTAACATAGATTTACACAGGTACAGATAACAATAACTTTCTTCCCTTTTATCTATTTGGTTCAAGTCTTTCATGTGTGATTCTGAGAATTTGAATAACTAATTAAGAATCAAAAGAGTCATAATGATACATTTAGAGAATAGAAAATGTCTTTATAATTTAAGAATTCAAAACCCTTTAAAGGAACAGATGTGCCATTTTTGGGGGTTGATTTGAGTCTTGAATATATGTAAATAGTCTAGAAATGTACGAAAATGACATAATTCTTTCAAAAATATCTCAAACTAGGAATTTCTTTTCCTATTTCTATATAAGTCTCTAGAAGACTCGTCTTTTTCACGCGGATAATTCTGGACACACATAGATCTGAAGGCTCAAATTTCAACGGTGAGCTATGAGCGCTTTTACTGATTGGCTTAGCTAAAAACTGATGTACCTTTAAGGAAAGAAATTTTTTGTAAAATATTTTCAACCATTTCACAAAAGTTTGTCTTCTTTAACATCAAAATCCAAAAACCAATTTTATACCCGCAACAACAAGAAAATGTAGGCTATATCATAAAAACTCACCAAACTTTTTACATATCCATTAAAATAAAGTTTAACACAATTCAAAATGAAAACTGGATATTGATAAAACTCCTTCGTCGGTTACGGTTACGTTCTGCAAAACCATTGACCCCTGACCTTTCCACATACAGACTTGATATTTACGGATGTATGACAACATTTAAAATGCCAGTCTCCGTTTGTGTGTCGAGTTGTCGTAAGGTAACTGTCAATAAACCAACCTCTACAGATGGATGAATACTTGAGAAAATAGGATTATTTCTTTTAAGGTTGGTCTGTTTTGCCTGCTATCCTCTGTCAACCTATGTCAACATGTCAAATAATGTCAATGAGGTCAACTTAAAGGTGTGGTAAAGAGGTTTCCAAATTTTTAATGTGTATTGTTGACACTGATAACATCAATTTACACCATTCCAATTTCCAATCAGACATCTGTGAAAATTCCACTTAAACTATGTGTTTAATGACATCACTAATCCCAATGCGAAATTTTAGTAGGTCAGTGGAATTAGCCTACTCTTGTTTGATTTCGATCTTGAAAGATCTTTAACATGCACAGCCTATAACATATAGGGCCATCAATTATCAAATCAAAATGATTAGATATCAAATCATACTCCACACATCAAAATGCGACTTGAACCAAATGTTTGTTAACAATTTTTTGAATGTCTAGGATGAATGACATCAATTTCAATCGTAGATCACCTCGCTCAATTATCTTCGTTGTGAATAGTCTACACCATTAACAGTGGTAGGAAATGACAGCAGTAGATTCCTCCCCATTTCTCTCTGTGGCATAAATTCCTCCCCTGTTGAGAGCCACATTACTGACAAGGAGATTAAATTGTCAAGAAGGCATATTTAACCAAATATATTTCTACATTTCATTCAGAAACGGTGATACAAAGAAGAAGATTCACGCAAGGCTGATTGCTTCAAATTATTTTAATACAATTGATAAATATTTCTTATTAACTGGTACGCCTTGCTGATCAGATTGAGATCTATCAAGTGTTGATTATCAATTTAGAGTTATGGTAAACATAAACTAACAGTTGACAGAAATAGCAGTATACCTATATTAGGGAGAGAGCAGGGCATAGATCCAATTTTTCTTTTAAATTTCAAATTTTTAAATGAAAAGAATGGAGTTTTAGTCCTACTTTATTCTGCACCTAATTGTGCTAATGAAAACCATGATGTGTGCAATGAGGGAAATTTTGCCAAAACAGCGGCATTGGCCTGCTCTTTTTCGATTCTAACTGTCGAGGGATCTTTAACGTGCTCAGTCTGTAGCAGACAGAGCCTCGGTTTATTGTCCCATCCGAACAACTAGATGCTTTTTCCATGCCAGCCCTCTTACCTGCATCACCGACAGGGGCAAAACGGGTTGAAAAATCCAAAGGTATTATCTGACCTATGGCGGGATTGAACCCTGGACCTTCAGGTTAGCGAGCAAGCGTCTAATTCACTGAGCCACCACGGCTCCTCCAGACACAGATGTACCAAATTCCAATACATGGATGATGAAAGTTCCAAAACCTTAGTTTAGTTCCCTGACAATTTGTTTAACCTTCAAAACCTGCATCAACAATAGGGTGTAAAACTCCATTAAAGAGATTGTAAAGAGGTTTTCTAAATTTCGTAGTGGAAACGCATCAATTTGAACTATTCACATTTTCAATCAGTTGCAGTGGTTTCTGCAATTCTACTAAAACTAAGTGCTTGATAAAGTCACCAGTCTCGAAAGACCTCGATATAGATAAGCATATTTTGCGATTAGTATACATCATCAAATACCTAATTATAGTTGAATGGTACAAATTGATGCTATCAGTGTCCCTGATACACCTAAAAAAAAACCTCTTTACAATCCCTTTCACTTGTACAGATGGGTAAAACATCCAATCTTAAATTATTACAACGTAGTTAATAACATACATACCTTCCAATAAACACATAAATAGTTAATAACTGGACCTTAAGTAAACTCTTCATACAAGGAGGTAAGAAAAAGAGACACGGTTACCAGTTTTTACGGTTGAATCTTTAGAAAAGATTTGAGCTATCATATGATACATGAGAACAAACATATCAGGCATTTAGTTTTCTTTTCATGTCAGCCTAAATATACACCAATGAAAGGAAAATAAATTTCAATGGCCATTTCTCAGCTGATCGTCAAATGATAAACTTTCACAAATAATCGACAGAGTTTATTTTTAATAATCGTGTCAACTCATCTCAATGACCCAACTATTTATCGGGTAAATCATCTTTTATGAAAATTTCATGTTTGATGTTTTTTTAAAGTGTTAGGCCATGTTTTATTACTCTTATGTATTTCAGAAATATACCTTAAAGGGACAGGTGCGTCATATTTTTTTTACCAATCATACTGTGTCACAATACGGGTTTTATCTTGAGATGATTATTGATATATCAGAAGAATGTTGACTCTTATATTTTCAACTATTTCAGCTAAAGAAATGATACTACCACAGATAATATTACAGAGACATCCATAGTTAACATATCTAATTATCTTAACCTTTAACTTAAATCTTTACTTTGTGACCTAGGCCAGTACTTTCATGAGACTATGTTCTCATCACCATCTAACTGTAGTCTCAGAAACAGGAATTTTTTTTAGCTAAGCCAATCATAATTGTGTTCACAACTCACCATCGAAATTTGAGCCTTTAAATCCATGTGTGTCCAGAATTATCCGAGTTTGAAAGTTAAAAAGATGAGTCGTCTTTTCTTGAGAAAATGCCATATATATCAAAGACATCTATAGAAATATGCAAAGAAATTCTTATTTTGAGATATTTTTGAAGAAATTATAGGATTTCTGTACATTTCTAGTACTTCTGAAGACTGTTTACATATATTCAACACTCAAACCCACCCCCGAAATAGCACATCTTTCCCTTTAATAAAGAAATTATAATCTTTTATGAAAGTCTCTTTCAATAATTAACTTGATGTCTTTAAAGGAACACTACCTCTTAGAATGGACATAAAATTTTAAAATCTCAAACTTGATCAATAAGAGTATATAGTCATCAGTTAGACTTACTAGGTACCATGACTAAAGAATAGAATCTCTATATAAGATGATATATCTATTAAACTAAATAATTATTGAAACACTCTTCTAAGCATGTTTCAAAATTACAAAGTTTAATGAATTATTACTTAGTTTTATAGATTTATTAGATTATAGAGAGATTCTGTTGTATAGTTTTGACACCAGGTAAGTCCACTGATGAACAAAGACTCATAATAGCCAAGCATAAAAATTTAAATTTTTTGGTCATCCTGAAAGGTAGTATACCTTTAAGCATTAGTTGTTCTTGTTAAGTTTGGGCAAAATACCAAAATTTTTTTTTTTTTTTTTTTGTCTTTTAAGCCACAAGGCTGCTTCACAATAACTGAAACCTCATAAATTCACAGGTAAAACCAGCAATTTACATAAAATTATCATTTCAAGGTTTTTTTTTAACAAAGTAGGTTGAATTTTATACAATGTTTACAGATATGTCAACTAAGGATGATAAGACAGCCAAGAATGTGTCTTTTTATCTAAATATGGGCAAAGACACATTTTTATCTACATAAATTAACATAATTAAACACTAATTTGCATAAAAATACTCTTAAGGGATATAGTTCTCTAAATATGTATTAGGGGGTGAGAGCCGACTCTCGGAAAATTTGCCATGGTAGCAGCATTAACCTATTAATGGAGCGTAACATCCCACTAATGGACAACGCAATGCAGTGTGCAATGAGGGAACTTTTTCAGGACAGCGACATAAGCCTACTCTTTTTCGATTTTCTTTAACTAACCTGTAACGACCTATGCCAGAATTGAACCCTGGAACCTCAGGTTAACAAACAAATGTCGAACTCACTGAGCCACCTCGGCTCTTGGTCCAATTTGAACATGTCAGTCTGGATGTTCTCCTCCGAATGTCTATTTGCTCAAATTTCCTCCATTCTTGAATAAAATACAGAATAAACTGTATTTTGAACTTTGAAATGCCTCAATCTATATGTACAAGTATTTCATTCTATTTAGAAAGTTAATAAAACCACACAGTACTTCTAGCTTGTCTCTACAATGAAATATTTGTCCACTGTTCAGTTTCTGTGAAAAGCTTTAAACGGCAAATACTAAAAACTTTATGACTCAAAACAACATCAGATGGGAGAGAATGAAAGAAAAAGACTTTATTTTACAAGGATAACAACTTAGGTACACAAAGGATATCTAATTTTGCACAAATTTCTTAAACTGCCAAGGGTCTTGTTAGAAATGATTTGAATACAAGTGTAACATGTTTCAGTGAGCAATGAGGGAAAATAATTCCACAGCCAAACATTAATGACAAACCCTGTTGCCAATGGAAATAGTTTCCAAATATCCGTGAATAAATAGAAGATATTAAACAAGTGCTTATGGAATATGAAATTTATGAAATGAGTTGCAAGATTTTGATATTTGGAACAATTTTGCATACCCTTCAGCCGAATGCCATGTTCTTTTTACATGGTGCATGAATACATGACCTAATTTGCATAGTAATTAACCTATGCTACAAGTTTATATTGTTTTGATGAACCTGTGTTATGAACCCAGGAACAGCACTGTTGTGTAATTAAAGAATGTATGAAATGTTATTTGTGTGCGCAATTTGTATTTCTAGTATAATGTCATCTCATTGTGATATGAAAAAACACACCTAAACAAACGTTTCTTTTGTTTTTCTAGAAACTATGTCAACACATCAACATTTCCATTTCCAAAGAGATTGTGAAAGTGGTCTCTGATTCTGCTAATGTCTTGCTAACAATTTTTGTCTTGAGTGTAATATATAGTAAAATGTTAAATTCCAACAGTAACGACAAATATATTTGTAAGATTTTTTTAGAAACAGTGGACCTACCCTGAATCGTGAAACGATCTTAGTGCTCGATATCCTAGCATTAAGATCGTTTTTTGAGATTACGCCGTCTGGTTGTGTAATTATAAAACTTTTTTGAAATCATTACGTAATGGGCTAAAAATCCTGTGATGACTCATCTTTTTTTCTCTGAAATGGTCAGCTTGGAACAAAGTGGACTGTGGTCATTATGCAAGTAAACTGTTGACACTCAGGGAGGTCTGTAGCTAAAACTGTTGACCAGTAAATGTCCAGTCTATTTCCGTTTACCAAACTGTCATCAATGTAAACACAACCCTTGTCAATGTAAACAAACCACTTTTCAATGTAAAGAAAACGCCTCAAAATAAACCACTTGGTCATTAATGTAAACCAAACGCCATCAATGTCAACTGACCAAATTAAGACATGTTATGTCATAGGTAGTTAGAAATATCAAGGTCAGCTATTGTAAATAAACACCTGGGTTGCAGTCATAAGAAAATTTTGAATTTGACATATTCTGCTTTCACACAGTCTATTGGAACAGACAGAACCTGTTCAGAACTCTCCAATCAAGTGCCACCAACAAATGTCGAGGTCAACCGTACGAAACGTCTTCATCAGTTTACAAGACGGGTGATTCCGTCATTTTAGGGTAGGCATGAAATGAATGATTGAAAGAATAAATTATATAAAAATTGAATAAATATGAATGAATGAATGAATGAATGAATGAATGAATGAATGAATGAATGAATGAATGAATGAATGAATGAATGAATGAATGAATGAATGAATGAATGAAACTCACCAAATCAAGAGATTCTCCAAGAATATCTTCTACTAAGTTGGACAGATTCTGACGAACTTTCTGAGAAACAACTTCCTCCTTTTGTGGGGTATCGAAACCTGAAAATTACAATAATACTTAAAAAATATAACAAGAGAGACAGTTAAAGGGACATAACTTTGACTTGAAAATATAAAAGATAAACTGGATCATTCAATGAAGTTAAAATGAAGTTGAGATGCTCAAAATCGCAAGAGAAGGGTTATGGTGCTGGCACACAAACAGTCTTGGTTGGTGATTTTTGACGCTGACTAGATTTGTCAATAGTTTCACTGACCGACTGTGGGCACACAAGGAGACAAATTTCCAGTCGGTCATTTTGCATTGTCGATTATCACGTGTGTATCGTACAATTGAAAGGAAAATGAATCTGATTGGATGATGACGCCCTGTCTTGCCGACGATAAAACAATCAGCAACAAATATCAGACCATAAAGCATTAAACAACTTACTTTCATAAGCCAGCTGTAATCTTTGACTCAGATTCTTCAGTTGATCTTTTACACGACTTTTAAATGTTGTCATCAACTCTCCATCTGTAGTATAATAAATTCAAATATCTTATTGGACTAATGAAATAAAATGGAGGTTAACATTCATAGCGCTTTTATTGGGCTGAAGAAGAGCAAGCCGTATGAAATGATTTTGTAGACTTACAGAAGGGGCACAACTCTTAAAGTGTTACTTGCAAGTTCAAAAGTAACAACTCAATGGATTAGTTTGATTAGGAATGGTGTGTGTAATGAACAGGGACTGGAAAACTATACTGAAGCATTGGTCTGGTTTTAACTCAGAATCAGGCATAGGCCAACAGCAGACGTAATCCAATTCTACCTAATTGGGGGTGTGGAAGGGCTTAGAAGACACTCTGAAACACTGACCAAGGAATCACATTTTCAAGGGAGGAAATATTAAACATGATAGATATTTTCCTAAGCAGAAGTCTCACTAAAAATTCAGTGCAGACGGGGAAAACAGCTGAACTCCAGACGTCTTGAGGCAAGCAGCTCAGCTAGTTCCTCGATGCATGCAGCAGGCTAACAAATAAAGCATTTGACAAAGCGTCCAACAGACATTAATGCAACTCTGTCTGTACTTCATCTGATTGGATTATGATACTTTTTCATGCCAACCCAAAACACCTGCAAAAGGTGAGAGAGTTCAAAATATAAATCCACACTTACATGAGGCACTGCCATATTTGGAAATGGATTTCGCTGATTTCTCAAGAGACTCATGGAGGTCATCTAATAAATAATCAAATTTGGCCTTGAACTTGATTTCTTCAGCTCTTTTAGCACTTTCAAATGCTTCCTTATATATATCTGTAATGAAAAATACATTAATATTTTGAAAATTGGAATCTTTGGAGCATTGACATTTGCTATCAAAGACATGGGAATGGGTTTCCATCACCAATAGAGAGAACCTATAGGTAGGTCAAGAATTATACAATAGAATATGCCATAATTATGATTTTAAGGTCCATATTTCAAATTTGAGAAGATCTCAAAATGTGTCATCAATATTAAAGGAACACTACCTCTTAGAATAGACATGAAATTTAAGTCTTCAACATGGTCAATAAGAGTATATAGTCATCAGTTAGACTTACTAGGTACCATGACTAAAGAATAGAATCTCTATATAAGATGATATATCTATTAAACTAAATAATTATTGAAACACTCTTCTAAGCATGTTTTAAAATTACTTAGTTTAATGAATTATTACTTAGTTTTATAGATTTATTAGATTATAGAGAGATTCTGTTGTATAGTTATGACACCAGGTAAATCCACTGATAAACAAAGACTCATTTTGACTAAGTTTAAAATTTTCAATGTTTTGGTCATTCTAAGCGGTAGTTTACCTTTAACATTGGCCAGAGAACCTTTTTAAGAGCCTGTACATAGTTAAACAAGTTTATAGCTTATCTTATATCATAATCTGAAATCTGAAGAGGCAAATTGATCAAAACAAGTACAGAGTGGTGATGACATTACGTACAACTCAAGTGAGAAACTAGCCACTAAATGTCAAGGGAACACGTACTTGACTCTGCTGGGAGTCGGCCATTAAACCCCACTTATCGTCATATCAAAATACCAATTTGAGATAATCTGAGACCAAACGATGTCCACTGAAATAAGGCGTGGTGGACATCAGATAGCTGATTGTGACCACAAAATACACAAACTGTTGCTTGACATTTCAATGAAATGAAATAGAGTTTTATACCCAGGAATATTGATCTACTATGAAAAGCATTTGTAGACTGGTTCGATAACGTCATCTTTTATTTTAGTGATTTTCTCAGTATATTTAACATTAGACCTAATTTTCGTTCCATTTTTTATTAGCTTTTATTTTCAATATAGCCACTTCAGTTTGGGTCTAAAGACAGCCTTTTTGAACATTTGTGCCCTCTCCAACACTAGGATTTTGTATCGCAAAAGGTGCATTCAGTGTCTATTTCTTCTAAGAAGACACCTTTTGTTAGCATCACGAAATCCCTGTGTTGGAGATGAATTTGATTGGCTGGAGGTGTCATCAAACAGATGAATGTTCAAGAGGGCCATTTTTAGACCCAAACTGAAGTAGCTATATCAAAAATAAAACCTAATTAAAAATAGAACTAAAGTCTAATTTTGGTAAATTGTTCAATGTTTTTTCTAATCGAAGGTGTCTGTCTGTGTAGTCATAAAAAAAAATCAGACATACCAAATATTTTACAAGTTTTTCTTATTGTTACAATTGATACAAACAAATCTTGTCAGAAAACCAAAAATATCAAAAGTTCACAGTTTTTTGTCTTGTTTGTCACATTAATTGAATGGCTATCATATCTATCATATTTGCACTTGTCAAAATCATTTAGATTAAAACTGAACATGTCAAGCTTTCAGATCAATATTTAATTAATCTTAAATGGAAAGAAACACCTGATGTCACTCTTCACTTTTTCAACTACTATCTACTATCTACTTTAATTTGTTTTGCACCTCTTTAACAAAACTCTTGTCCATATCTTTATATTATATGTTAGCTCACTAGTTAGTTGCAAATTACCAGCTAAATTTCAGCTATCCGTACAGTCATTTAAAATATTTATTTTACAGCTGAATTTCAGTTATCTGTATAGCTGTCGATATATTTACTTTACCAGATGGTAGAGCTTAATTTCAACTATCTGTATAGTCATTTAAATATTTACTTTATAAGCTGCTTGTTATTTTACCTGTTGATAGAGCTCAATTTCAGTTATCTGTATAGCTGTCGATATATTTACTTTACCAGATGGTAGAGCTTAATTTCAACTATCTGTATAGTCATTTAAATATTTACTTTATAAGCTGCTTGTTATTTTACCTGTTGATAGAGCTCAATTTCAGTTATCTGTATAGCTGTCGATATATTAACTTCACCAGATGATGGAGCTTAATTTCAACTATCTGTATAGTCACTTAAAAATTTACTTTATAAGCTGATAGAGCTAAATTTAAGCTCTCTGTACAGTCATTTAAATTTTTATTTTACCAGTTGATAGAACTCAATTTCAGTTTACTGTATAGCTGTCGATATATTTACTTTACCAGATGGTAGAGCTTAATTTCAACTATCTGTATTGTTGTTTAGATATTTACTTTACAAACTGATAGAGCTAAATTTAAGCTCTCTGTATGGTTGTCTCAATATTATCAGATGATAGAGCTGAATAATTTTTAGATACCAGCTGATAGAACTCAATTTCAGTAATCTGTATAGTTGTCAAAATATTTACTTTACCAGATGGCAGAGCTGAATAATTTTCAGATACCAGCTGATAGAGCTCAATTTCACCAATCTGTATTGTTGTCTAAATATTTACTTTACCAGCTGATAAAAAAAGTTTTATTGTGACATATTCGGTTTCTGTAACCTTCATTTAAGGGCAGAATTGGAACAGACAGAATCTGTTCAGAACTCTCCAATTGAGAGCAATTCCTGTTTGAATTTAATTCTCTTACCTCTTGTTTCTTTCGACCGTCTGCTTTTATAGTCTCCATGTTCTCGTGATCGTCGTCTGTCAATCAGTGAAGTTGATTTGGATCGAAGATCTTTAGCACTGGGTAATGTTTCTAAAGATGAAGCTCTCGCAATTGGTTTATCACGTAATGGAGATTCTGTTGACGGCAATGGTAATTCTGTAAATGAAACATTATGTTATTAGGGGCAAAAATCATTGGTTAGACGTCTGCATGCAACCTAGAGCAAGACTTCAATATGTGAGCAATTTAAAGCAATTTTCAATTTGGCCCCTAAGTCTTTGTTTAAAAAACTTCATTCACAATTCTCATCACCATAGCAACATCTTCAACCCCCCCCCCCCCTCTCCCCATCCCCTAAAAAAAAATGATGAAAAATCAAAGCTAACACATTAGCTTTAATATAAAATTGAAGCCTCCAGGAAGACAGGAAGATGGAAGATTTGTATTCATCTACAAAATATTGTCTATTTTTTTTTAGTAAAGCTTGCTGTCATTAGCTGTCTACAACAAAGAGTGGGAGAACCAAATTATACAGAAAAAAAATCTCATTAATGGAAGGTGGCAAATACTTTCTATTTTGTTTGTTAATAGGTAGGCCAATAATCCAAATTATATCAAACCCAAATTACTCCCAAATTTGCAATTTCTTACTCCATGACCTGGATGACCTTCAGAATTTGCATATGTATAGAATAACCACCTGGACATACTGTGGTTTAGTATATGATTGATATGTACACAATACTTTAGTGAAATATAATTTGGGTTTGTTCAAAAAATCTTGACCCATTATTTAGCCTCTGATAGCTATTTTTGACCTTGACAAGATTTGAGTTGACGGTTTTAAAGATTTTTCTTTCAAAAATTGCTTTTTTTTCTTGCTTTTTTTTCTGACCCTTTTCCCTACTTGGTTTTGAAGCCTGGTGAAAGATGTAATAAGAACTGAGTAAACTATAGAATAAGCTAGTGCAACAACTGTGAGTTGAGGGCAGCCTGGTTGTTAGGGTGGGGTCCATGGGTGCTGGGCCCCAGCAAATGAAATTTAAGCCCTAAGAAATCTTCTACAGACAAGATTTGCAGTGTCTTCAGACAAAACCAAAATAATGAATGTTTTGATAAGGCCTTTGAAATGTCAGAAATGAGTTCTCAAAGCTTCCAATTTTCTAACTTTCATGGGGGAAGGTCCACAACTGTGAGAATTTGTATTGCTCCTTGTTAACGGACCCCGCCCACCTTGGCACAAAATCCGAGCCCTGGCGCCAATTCATTCCTAGCAAAGGGGCATGTTGCACTGTAGAATATTCCCATTGTGGACTTCTTGCTCCTGTTCATAAAATACATTAACATTAACTGCTCATATTCGTAAAGTCCAAAATCCAAAAAGCCAATGCCAAGTTTAAAGAAAAAACGACTGACAGGGATTGTTTATCTGAAACATGCATTATCGGCATAAAATGAGCTCTAGTTAATATAATGAGGGACAAGTATTTTACAGGTTGAAAATTAACATCAAAGAGATTAATTCCTTTGATCTTTCTTTATATACAGCTGAATATTCCTTTAATAAACAGTTGTACAAAGGTTAGCAAAGGTCAATTATAATATCCCTAAAATTTGGCTTTGAAATTTTTTGTAGATTTATAGACAATCTTGTAAAATGAAGTTAAATTTATGATGTACAAGGTCAAAAAGTCATCAACTTTTTCAAAGAAATTTCCAAATGAAAATATGTTTTCTTTTAAAGGGACTGATGTGCCATTTTTTTGACCAATCATATTTTAGTCTCAGAAACAAGAATTTTTTAGCCAAGACAATCAGTAATAGCGTTCACAGCTCACCGTCGAAATTTGAGCCTTCAAATCCTTGTGTGTCCATAATAACCCACGATTAAATGTTAAAATTTTGACTCATCATTTTAAGACACTCTGTGATATATAGAAATAGTGAGTAAAATTCTTAGTTTGAAGTATTTTTAAAGGAATTATGCAATTTTCTGAAGACCCATTTCAACCCCACAAACTGGCGCACAAGTCCCTTGAAGTCTAGATATGTATTTTGAGTATAAAAACAAGACCCAATCAATTTAGTTCTTGATTTGCAGATTTTTCCTGGAAAAAAACCTTATGAAAGCCGGGATTTTTCTACTGTATCAAAAAACACATACTGGAAGGTTGTTTTTTTTTTCAGCTGAGCTGATTTTGGGGGTTTATTTGAAGTTAATTGAAGTACGAGGATCCGTAAAACAAAAACAAAAATTGGTTTGGCCTTCAGAACATAGCAGGCAAAACAATATCAAAATGTTTTGTACAACAGATTTAAATTGTATTTCCTTGTATTCAGAATTATTCATTATTTATGTTTCGAATGTATAAATAACTTTGTTGACTATAATTGTTTTTTTAAATAAAAGATTTTTTTTCTTTGTTAAGGTGAAATATGACTTAATATGTCCTCATTTCTAGACAATATTATGTCCACTTCTCAGATACAAAATCTACATATTATTATGACAAAATTGTTTGAATTTTTCATTTCTTTAAAGGAGACAGATGTAAACAAACGCAACACCTTAAAGGGATTGTAAAAAGTTTTTCTAAATTTTTTATGTGTATCGTGGACACTGATAGCATCAATTTGTACCATTCCAATTTTCGATCAGATGTCTGTGGTTCCTGCAATTCCACTAAAACTAAGTGTTTGATGACGTAACTAATTGCAAGGACCTTATGTGATAAAGCAAATTTTGCGATTAGTGACGTCATCAAACACTTAGTTGTAGTGGAATTTCAGGAACCATAGATGTCTGATTGAAAATTGGAATGGTGCAAATTGATGCTATCAGTGTCCTTAATATACATAAAAAGTATTGAAAACCTCTTCACAATCCCTTTAAATAAGAACAAATTTTTTTAATCAAAAGAAGTTATCTTAGTACATTTTCATACACATTTCAAGAATCTGCCCTTAAATAACACAATGATATAGTGTATCATTGAAAACAAATATTGGCAGACGTTTTAAGCACGGGTACGTCTTTTTCAGCCAATCAAATCTGTTTGTATAAAAGATAACAGGGGAGATAATACTCTATGTAAATATTATTGTATATTTTAACAATAGAAATGTAAATAAAATGTTAAGTATTCCTAACAACTGGTCATTTTTAACACACAAAGTGAATTGTACTTGTAGAAAATCGGTCACAGAACACCTGTTTTGAAATATTCTGAAGTGAGTTTGGGATTCTAACTAATGACATTTGAGCTTCCAAAACTAAGATGATAAAATATTATTGAATGTTTTCAAAATCTGAAAGTACTTGAAGCAGTTCTTATTAAAACATCATTTTGAAAGGTTCTACTTTGAGCTCTAATTGGATAATTGTTCACCCCACCCAGTAGCATATTTAGGGGGGAGGGGGAGAGCCATTGGGCCATAGCCCTTCCCTAAGGCCTGTGAAAGGTCTTATTTTGAAGTAAAAATTAAGCCCCCTGAATGCTCAACTTTCATCACAGGCCATCTAAAATCCGTTGGCCTTTGAGTCTCCAGTCTAAAAAGATACACCTATTATTTTTAGCTTCACACTTAAGCGTTTTCTAGATATGCTGCTGACCCCACCCTCTGGTGCCTTTTTGAGTTTTATGTGTTATTTGGTTAATGAAAAGTGTTAAGAATTAATAAGAATCCAAATAATAAAGAATCTGATTTAAAATTTAAATTTTGGGTAAAAATATTAATTTCACTGAATTACACTGAATGCAAATTTTGTTCGAGTCACAAAATCCCAGCGTTAGAGAGGACAGAACTTTGATTGGCAGTATCATCAAACTGACAAGTATTCAAGAAGAAGGCTGTCTTTAGACCCTGACTGAAATGGTTAAATCAAAAATAAAAGCTAGTAAAAACAGAATGAAATTTTAATTCAGCATTAGAGAAGACAGAACTTTGATTGGCTGGCAGTATCATCAAAACTGACAAGTGTTCAAGAAGGCTGTCTTTAGACCCTTACTGAAATGGTTAAATTAAAAATAAAAGCTAGTAAAAACAGCATGAAATTTTAATTAGACTGATTAAAAAGTTATTTACATTTACAATTAGGTTACAGAGATTACAAGTTACTCTACTACTGTTACAAATTATCATTAAAGGTACTAGCCATTGAAAATCTAATGTTAAAAAAGTTATAAGTTGGTTATTTATTTATTATAGTTTTATTTTGAACTTACCATTCAATATTCCTGATAAAATAAAAAAAAAATTATATGAAGATATTTAAATGAAAAATTGATGCAAATTCAAGATAAGTGTCTTGTTATAGGCCATAGTTAACCCTTTTCATGGGCAGATTTGTGTTCCATATGTATTATCCACATCAGGACAGCTATTGTCAGATTAAATCTATGAACTACTATTGAATGAGGATTAGGATGGCTATACCTACAAAAGGTGAAGTCAGATGAAGTCAGTTTCTACATCTACTAAAGTTTATATCAATAAACAAACTATAGAAACTAAATAATCTAAACTCTTCATTGATGGAGGTAAATAAAGACAAAGATTATTAGACAGTGTCTTTAATCCCCCGACAGTCTCCCACTACTCTGACAGCTAATTTTGAGACTTGATAATCGCAAATTGAAAAAAAATTGAAATTATGCTGCCATAAAAAGTTGGAATGTTCTTATAAGGCTGAGTGCACATAGAAGTATTCAGTATACACTATTCGGTATTCAGTATACACTATTCGGTATTCAGTATACACTATTCGGTATTCGCTATACAGAGACGGTGATGCACATAGGACAGCACGTGCGACCTACCCGGTTCTTTTTTTCTGTGCCAACAAAAAGCATATAGTCTCACAATTAGATGTCGGACTGTCCGAGTAATCAGAGGCTGTCAGAGGATTTTAGACACCGACTATTGTACGCCTAAACATACTAAATTTCTGATTGGTTGTAGGATGAATAATGACCAATCAAATCCCTCTTTAGTTACCAGAAACATCATAATTTTAAAATAATCGTAAACATTCAATACAAAGAACTCTGATTGGTAAATATTTTTGAAGTGACAATATCGACCAATCAGATCTCTGGAAATTATTCACACACAAGATTGTAAGAACTCTTCTCTGGTAAAGGTAAATAAAGACATAAATCTCTAAATCAATTATCAATATTTATATATTCATATGAACTGTTTGATCTTAAGTGTTTGGTTTGGGTGGTTTTAAAGGGAGCATCATCCTGATTAGACCAAAACATCTGTCTCTGTGATAGCTATCTTGAAAGTTGTCGGCTGGTGAACAGACAGAAAAACTAGGCCCTGTTTTTTGTAGTTCAGTCATACTTTTATAATCCCCCTACATCATTTATGTCTTCTCTGCAGTTCAATTCAAGTTTTTATTTAACGCAATCTCTCAATGGTTATCCAAAACTGTTCATGGTTACAGAGTCAAGTGATACTAACAACACGAAAATTACCTACCTAGTGCCCTGCACTAACTTAAAGTCATCGTTAAAGTAATTTAATATTATGTTAGAAATACAACATCTTCACAGGTGAGGAAAATCACCATAAAACAGGGCCTAATTTTTCTGACTCTACTCCAGTCAATAACTGTCTATCAGAGGCTGGAATAGAGGCAGATGAGATGATCAACATCTTCAGCCAATATAATACTAATAGCAAGATGTCTAAAGAAATGGCTCCCTTATTTCCACTAGTAATGTGAAAGCTCTATACTTCATAGAGTGGTATCAAGTGTTCTAGAAGGGGAGCATTTCCCAAAACCACCCTCTTTAAAGTGTGTAAACTCTGAGATTTGGTGTATATTTAATGATTTGAGGTGGATATTGACTTAAGATTTACTAGTAGAAAGGTCAAACTTGTCATCTACTATCTAATCTCTCTACGTCTTTCTACCAACCCTTAATGATGTATGTATTGGCGTGGTCACTTCGTACTGGTCAATTGGCTCAAGGAATCACCTTTTAAAAAACATATAACACATGACCCATACAAAACTACCTCAGAAACAAGTGAACTATTCTCTCTTTTTTCTTTAGGTCTTCCAGTTTTCCAGTAGTTATCAAATAATCTAATCAAAACAAACCAACGATTACCATATGACTACCTTTCAACCAATTAACACAATCAGAAGAATGAAGGAGATCGAGTAACTCACGCCAAACCATCCAGGGAAGAGTTTCACCGCCATGTCATTTCAACCCGACCAGATCTAACAACCAAACCAACAACACAGAATCATCCAATTTGAACCAATCCAACTACCAACTACTACGTCTACAAACAACTACCTAGTTTGCAATATCTAGGAAGCTGGAAGCGAACGTTAACTTGTCATCTACCAACCAATCTAGTGTGAGATATCATCAACTACTGGAAGCAAACGTTAATTTTTTCATCTACCAACTTACCAGTTGAACTCTTATGAAGTCAGGAGTAAATTAGCTCAAAAACATATCAAAAAGCATTACTGATTTTAAATGAAAGGGTTTGCCATGCATTTGATTCATTCAACCTTAGTCTCAGAAACGGGATTCTTTTTTAGCTAAGCTAATCAGTAATAGTGTTCACAGCTCACCGTCAACATTAAGCCTTTAAATCCATGTGTGTCATTTTAAGATACTCTGTGATATATAGAAAAGACGTATATAGAAATTGTGAGTAAAATTCCTAGTTTGATATATTTTTGAAGTAATTATGTGATTTTCGTACATTTTTAGTACTTTTGAATACAAATTTTCACAACTCAAATTAACCCCCCCTCCCCCATTTAAAATTTTCTTGAGACTGTTATATATAGAAATATTTTCAGGTTTATCTTAAAGAGTTTAAACTCACATTGACCTAATTTCAATGTCATCATGCAGCTGTTACCAAACCTGTCAATATATGTTGCAAATCAATCCCATTAAATAAGTAAACTATAGCTGATAAATTAACCTAGCTTATCAAGTAAAAGTGTAGAACCTGTAATTTTTCAAACCAGATTTTCCCTTCAATTCAGTAATGCAGATAAACTTATAGCTGAAATAGAGCTCTAGCTGGTAAAGTAAATATTTAGATGATAAAGAGCTCTAGCAGCTAGTAAAGTAAATATTTAGATGATATAGAGCTCTAGCAGCTGGTAAAGTAAATATTTAGATGATATAGAGCTCTAGCAGCTGGTAAAGTAAATATTTAGATGATATAGAGCTCTAGCAGCTAGTAAAGTAAATATTTAGATGATATAGAGCTCTAGCAGCTGGTAAAGTAAATATTTAGATGATATAGAGCTCTAGCAGCTGGTAAAGTAAATATTTAGATGATAAAGAGTTCTAGCAGCTTGTAAAGTAAATATTTAGATGATATAGAGCTCTAGCAGCTGGTAAAGTAAATATTTAGATGATATAGAGCTCTATCAGATGGTTAAGAAAATATTTAGATGATATAGAGCTCTATCGGCTTGTAAAGTAAATATTTAGATGATATAGAGCTCTAGCAGCTGGTAAAGTAAAGTAAATATTTAGATGATAAAGAGCTCTAGCAGCTGGTAAAGTAAATATTAAGATGATATAGAGCTATAGCAGCTGATAAAGTAAAGTAAATATTTAGATGATATAGAGCTCTAGCACCTGGTAAAGTAAATATTTAGATGATATAGAGCTCTATCAGATTGTAAAATAAATATTTAGATGATATAGAGCTCTATCAGATTGTAAAATAAATATTTAGATGATATAGAGCTCTATCAGATTGTAAAATAAATATTTAGATGATATAAAGCTCTATCAGCTGGTAAAGTAAATATAGAGCTCTATCGACTGGTAAAGATAATATTTAGACAACTATAGAGATCTCTGAAATTGAGCTCTTACAGCTGGTAAAGTAAATAATCATACCATACATATAGCTAAAAAAGAGCTCAATCAGCTGACAAAGCTGACAATTATCAAACTACATCCCTTTACAATCTACAGATTGATATTTATAAGGATTGAATGAATTGAATGATATTCAACCAAAAGGAACATTAAATTGGGGTCATGTCAAAGTTTGATGATTCAAGATGAAAGAAAAATAATTGACCTTGTAAAGCCTTTTCAATTGATAAATAATTTTGTCGTTTAATGGTCTGATTGTCATACCAAATAACCCCCATTCTTATTTTTAAGGAATTTATTGTTAACAAAGCTGAAGAATTAAAGGACAAATGACACTTAACAATAATTCTTATCACTAACACTTATCACTAACTCAACATACCATTCTGCTCTTTTGAAGCTGATATAGACTAGTAAAGCCATACAGTGTACAATGATGGGATTTATTGTAACAATGCTGAGTAATTAAAGGACATGATCTGGATGACAATGACATCAATTCTATTTCACTAACTCAACATACCATTCTGCTCTTTTGAAAGCTAATATAGACTGACAATGCCATACAGTGTACAATGATGGGAATTAATTGTAACAAAGCTGAGTAATTAAAGGACAAATAACACTTTATTAAATGATTTAATTTGATGATTTAATGAATTAGAGATAGGTTAATGAAGACTAACAATGCAGTGTACAATGAGGGAAATTTATCATAACAATGTCTTGGAATGTAAGGACCCATTGCAAACGCTTTTGACAACTAACAAATGTAAACCATTGGGCTAATTTTAGTGCTGAGGATTAATAAGTTCATGCAGTGTACAATGAGGCAAATTTTTCTATGGTAACAGAAAGTAAAGGCTTCGAATATAATTTTTGAGAAGAAAAACTTCCTACATCTTGTAGATACAAAAGTTTACACCAAAGTTGACAAAATGAATCACAAAGACATTTCAATTATGTCAATTTCTAAAGAAAATTGGGTGTATGTAGGTTAATAGACACACCAATCTTAAGAAAAGTGGGTGTATTTGTGTCATTAGACATACCAATATGTCAGGGCCAACCCAATTAACATAATTACCTATTAGTTCACATGTTTTGACTCTCAAATTGTAACTTTTTTTATACGCACTTAAACCAGTAATTACTGGAAAAACTGGTTTCTTTTTTCACATAAAAGGCACAAAAAAGTTGGCAAGCTACGGCATATTTATTTGATGGTCAGTAAAAACAAAATCTTACTTTTTCTAACCCTTAACTAGATACAATTAAAGGGATTGTAAAGAGGTTTCTAAATGACTTCACTAATTCCCTAATGTGTATATGACTTTGGCTATTAGTGACATCATCAAACACTTAGTTTTAGCAGAATTTCAGGAACCACAGACATCTGACTCAAAATTTGAATGGTGCAAATTGATGCTATCAGAGTCCTTGATACACATAATTTTTTTACTATCACTTTAAGGTGTTGCTTTTGTAAAAAATTTGAAAACCTCTTTACAATCCCTTTAAAAGTCAACAAGTTTCTAACAAGCCAACACCAGTCAAAAAAATCTATCAGAGGCCAACAAAGAATTGTAAATGGATTAATGGTCTGGGAAGACAATGTAAGCTAGTGTGCAATGAGGGAAATGTTGCCAGGACACAACAAACAAGGCTAGCATAGGGTCAATCTTTTTATTTTCTGATATTTTACTCTACGTTGTAATCTTAACAGTTTTCTATCAAAGGTTTGCCCCCAAGAAAGTATTTTAATCCAATCAAAGCCTGTAATGTAAAACTAGAATCTTGATCAAATACGGAATTGTGGGACACTGAAACCCAAGAGGGTGTCATTTCTTTAGGTTTTTGCTATCCCACGATTCCTTATTTTATCAAGATTCGGAATTTACATGACACACTTTGATTGGTTTAAAATACTATTTTTGCGACAGGCCTTTGATAGAAATCTACTTAGATTACAATGTAGACTAGAAATGTGAGAAAATAAAAAAGGTACGAAAATTATGATCAAATCTTAAATTAGATTGGCATAGAGTGTAAGCATGATTTGAATAAATACATGTCTAAATGAGTATATAGGTACATGTCGTAAAACTTGTATGTATATAAAATAATTCATTAATGTAACATGCCGAGCTAATAAACTTGTAACAGGCGGACAAATTTTGTAGTAAAAATATGAAATGTCATTTATAAATGTCATAATTAATTTCATTTGACTTGTATATCCATCAAGCCGACTTCCTAAAAAAACTGAAGGCTGTAAATCATAGACCAATACTTCTATGCATTGTGCAATGAGGGAAATTTAGACAGGATAGCAGAACTTATTTCAACAGCTGGAAGTAATGTTATAGGAAACTTTGATAATAAGGTGGCCTATTTTCATGCCCATGTGTGGCAAAATTTCCCTCTTGCCAATCCCCAAAATCCCCAAAAAACAGAGCCTAGTTTTTCTGTCTCTACACCAGCCAACAACTTTTAAAATAGCCATCAGAGGTTGTAATAGAGGCAGATGTTTCAGTCTAGAAAACATCAAGAAAATGAAACGAAAAACACATTTAAAAAAAAGATAAAATATTTTAGGAATAATCAATTTCAGTTAAGAAATTTGTTTCCTTAATCGGAAATTTTTTGACCAATCAAATATTAGCTTACAGGAAAAACTTTTACATATAAATAACATCGAAACTAATATTTGATTGGCTAAATGTGAATATTCTACCAATTGATGTTGTTGTTTTTTTGTTGAATTGTGACAAAACGTTCAATATTTCTGATGCCATACAGAAACAAAAGAAATCAAAGAAAAAATAAAAACAATAAAATGACAGTGGAGGGGGCTAAAAATGAGGTTTCTCTACGAGACGAGACCCAAAAGGTCCCTCAGAAGCCCAACCGATTTCATATGGTCTGAAAATAAATTTGAGCATTTAGAGGGCTTAATTTTTTACTTCAAAATAAGACCAATCACAGAACCAAGGGGGAGGCCCTCGTTCCATAGCCCTACCCCTAAATAAACTACTTGATTTTTAAGATTTTCTAGTCTAAACTTGTGTATTGGAGACAATTATTGCTTATTTTAAGTCATTTAGATTTGCCGTCTGTCATAAAAGTACATGCTGTTTAACAAAAAGTATATCACAAAACCCACACAATTATAACAGACTGGAGTTTATTTTTACTGATCCCCTGCCGTGTTTAAATCTTGTTTGTTTGCTGAATACAAGTTTGTCTGCTTGTAACATTCTATACATCTTGTTGACATTCTCATTCAATGATGTTTACAATTGTTTACAAAAAGCATCACTTGTTTACACCTTCGATTTGAAGAAAAGGCAACCCTATACATTTAAAGTGACGTGTGCTTGACTTAACTTTGAAACATGGCTATCGATTAAATATTGGGATCAAGTATTTTGGTTACTTCAAAATTACCCATGTTTTTTTGCAGACACACGTTCTATCTTATCTCTCATATGGGCCAATTGAAAAAAAAATACCAAAACTTTAGGTTGGAAATGACCTAGGTACCACATTGACTAACCAAGAGCCAAATTCACCAACCAAATGAACTACTTATCACCAAAATGAAGCCATACCGAACAGATCTGTCAATGTGGTGTGAAATTTCAATTGACCATCAACTTAAAGGGAGGTTTTTCGAAGTTTTTAGTGACGTTATCAAACACTTAGTTTTAGTGGAATTGCAGGAACCACAGACGTCTGATTAAAAATTGGAATGATGGAAATTGAAGCTATCAGTGTCCTCGATACACATAAAAAATGTAGAAAACCACTTTACAATCCCTTTAAGTTAATAGTGCATGTTTTTGGTTTTATCTCCTTCGCACCACTGCTATCATGGTTTCCCTTTTCCCCATCAGTAAAAGTAGTCAAATCAAAATGAAAATATTTTAAAAGTAAAAAATAAAATTCAGACATTACCTTGTTTTTTATAAAATTCTGTGCTATCCTGAACAACAGGTGAAAAACAGCACAGAAAAGACATTTCCACGTCCAAAAAATTTTCAAAATTCCATTGGACAAAGTTGACCCCTCTCAAATTACCCCTTGTATTCCTGAATGCAATTGACCAAAAAGCATTGGGCTAATCAAAATAATGGGGATTAAAATTTCGACCAATCAGAGGGGTTGTTATAAGTCCTTTGAACAACAATCAAAAGTGATCTGCTAATTTTGAAAAACTGTCAACATTGTTGTCTTTTGATCCTAATCTAGCTGTTAATGAAGCGTAAACAATACTTGTTGTAGCGCGAAAAACAGAATTCCTCTCTCAATGGGTTAATTTGTTCCCCTATTAAAGTCCCCTATCCATGGTTTAATTAGCTGTACATCGTTAAACCTGGGTTAAGCTGCCCCCATTGTTTGTCTCTCAGTTATAAACTGTATTGTAATGACCTTATTTAAGAGTGACCCCTAAAAATGTTATAAAATGTCACCTGTTTTATATTTGAGAATTCTTGATCTTGATCTTGAAAATGTTAAGAGGTTAACTAAATTTTCTTATGTTTATTGGGGACACTGATAGCATCAATTTGTACCATTCCAATTTTCAATCAGAAATCTGTGGACCTTATGTGATAAAGCATATTTTGTGATTTGTGATATCTTAAAAATTCAGTTTTAATGGATGTCTGATCAAAAACAGGATTGTCTTAGTCTAAGCTAATCAATAATAGTATTTAACGCCAACAATCAAAACTTCTATAGTTTGAGGTATTTTAATATATTCTAAACCCAAATCAATCCCCGAAAATGGCGAACCTTTCCCCTTAAAGAGAAGGCATCAAAGCTTCAGGCCACTAATCCTTGTTGGTCACACCCTTAAACATGCCTGACCCCCTTAGTCTGGTTTATGACACCTCTGCTAACACCTGACCATCAGGCTTTAGGGCACGCTTATTGATCTCACCCTGCATTATAACACCTGACCCCCTGATGAGAGGATTACTAGAGTCAAACAACTTTAAAACAATAATGTTAAGGGCCACTTTTAGCACATTAGTATCTAAAGCTTGAAGGAATTGTAAAGAGTTTTCTAAAGTTTGTATGTGTATCAAGGACACTGAAAGTATCAAATTGCACAATTCCAACCAACGTCTGTGGTTCCTGCAATTCGACTAAAACTAAGAGTTTGATGAGGTCATTAATTGCAAAATTTGCTGAAATGCCTGCAAGTGATGTTTGATTGAAAATTGGAATAATGCAAATTGATGCTATCAGTGTCCTCGATACACATAAAAAAATTTAGAAAAACTTTTTACAATCAAATA
Source organism: Lottia gigantea (assembly GCF_000327385.1). NCBI lineage: Eukaryota > Metazoa > Mollusca > Gastropoda > Lottiidae > Lottia > Lottia gigantea. The sequence continues at coordinate 81,290 of NW_008707426.1, forward strand.
CAAGATCAACTAGAATAAGCTTATATTAAAGAATTTGCCAAAATGGCCACCACCATATAATAATTCCAGCAATTGCCACTTTTTATCAGGGAGGTCGCGATTTTATTTTTTTGACACTTGGCCATGTTGACATAGTAAAAGATGGAGATCTGACATGGAGGTGTTATTTAAATTAGGGTTTACTGTCATCATTTATTGCCTTACATTCTAAAACCTTGACTGACTAATATTGACTTATTTTATACTCTTGACACCTGACCAACACTCCATCACCAACCTGACGTTCATTTCATTGCCAGATTTTATTGTTAATTTCATCAGAAGATGAAAATAGACGAACCATCACCAACCTTACGTTCATTTCATCGCCAGATTTATTAATGATTTCATCAGAAGATGAAACTGGATAAAATCAGATAAGCTACACATATCTGACAAAAACTGGAGTAAAAGGTATATAGTAGTGGACTTCTCTAAAGAGAAGCACTATCAGGTGTTTCGAAGAGAATGATCTGCTTTATGCTCAACACCCGCCACTACTATAATGGACAAAATTTCGATCAATCAGAGGGCTTATTATAAAATCATAAGATACAACCAGATCAATTTATGCCTGACCAAACATATCAGCCAAAATAGTAGAAGCAGATTTATTGTATTAATCAAGGAGTTCTCAATAACAACCATGAAATTTTCTACATGATGTTTGAAGTTAGTGTGTCAGCAATTTCAAAGTAAAGACCAAGTTTTCATTGGAAAAATTACATACAAAAACTTGATATAGTTATAATAGGTCATATAAAAATATTTGGAAATTGTCCAAAGGATCAAATCTACTACCTGATATACTATTCAGTTATTTCATAAACAAAATATTTAGGACATGAAGTTTGGTCAATGCTCAGATTATCCCTGGATTGTTGGCCGGATTACCTTTCCCAATTCTGACACCTAAGTATAATCCCTTGTCCCAATAACTATTTTTCAATTGTCCCAAGTTTATGTAACTACTCTCTCTATCAGTATAAGGTTTGTTTTTTGGATTATCTTGCCTTGGATGGCCCTTAAAGGGATTGTAAAAAGGTTTTTAAGAGTATTGGGCACACTGATAACGTCAATTTGCATCATTCCAATTTTCAATCAGATACTTTTGGTTCCTGCAATTCAACAAAATCTGAGTATCTGATGATGTCACTAATCGCGAAATAGGCTTATTACATGAGGCCCTTTGCAATTATCAAATACTTAGTTTTAGTGGAATTGCAGGAACCACAGATGTCTAATTGGATAGTGGAATGGTGAAGATTGATGCTATCAGTGTCCCCGATACACATAAAAAAAATTAAGAAAACATCTTGACAATCCCTTCAAATCAGTGTCCTTGATATGACAAATTTGTTTGCAAGGAAATTGTTTTCTTATTTGTTAAAATGTACAGAAACATCTTAAATTTCAAATGCATTTGACCAATTTTACCTTAGTCTCAGAAATAGAAACTTTTTAGCTAAGCCAATCAGTAATAGTGTTCAGAGCTCAAAATCAAAATTTTAGCCTTAAAATCAATGTGTATCCAGAAATTAAAATTGGTTTGAGGTATTTGTGATGGAATTATTGCCATAGCTTTGTGCAAATGGAGCACCTGACTTTCCCCAAAGTACTATAAAACATCAGACATCCCCTTTAACTGCTTACTGACATGTTTTACAGCCGTGCATTTAGAACTGTAATCATACATGTAGGTGTATTATTTCTGATCTTATAAATTTGAAGAATGAGGGCGTGAAATTAATAAAAAAAAAAATGGCCTTAAGGGACTTCTTTATCTCCGACATAAATCAACAGATTAGATACCTACTGACCTAGTTTCAGAATATATAACACAGGTGTTACCATTCAGAACCAAATTTTGTTTTTGTTTTATTTTGGATTATCTTGTTTTGTTTTATTGGACAAAAGACAAAAATCAACTTAAAGGGGCATTCTGTTTGTTTTTGCAGGTTGTTATTTTTTTTTGCTCAAATTTATGGAAACTATACACCAACATCTAGAGAAATTCAGTTTGATCAAGAAGATACATAGATATAAATAACATACTTGAGAAAAATTTTGCATGTAGCCCTTGTTAAACTTAAAATTGGCGTAATATGGTTCAAAACTGTTTTATTTCATTTCATTTCAAATTCTGATGCCTGTACCTGTGCTTCCGAGAGTTGGCCTGGTGTTGGGTTTTACCCCCTAATACAAAATGAATTTAATTATAAAGAAGTGCCCTGTCTCAATAGCAAAACCTTTTAATGTTATCATTTCTGTTAATCTTAAACGAAATAAATATTTTAGGTGTGGCCATTATTTCAAATCAAAATTGTTTTTAACATTTTTTTGGTGTGAAGTTTCTCTTTTTTTTCTTACACATGACTGACGTAAAATGAGGAATTAATTAAAAACAAAATTGTCCAGACTGACGCCAGGTTTTAATTTAGATTAAAAAATTTGATGAACAATTTATGAAACCAAATTTTAGTTTTGGTTAATCAAGTTAAATTTTGATTCGTATTTCACAAATATTTGGTAGCAATTCAAAGTGTCCCAGTTGTAAATTCTTGCTAATAATGTTAGCTATAGAATTGACGGATAATTGGCAATAAATTTTCACGCAAAATATACAATTTGTTTTGATTCGCAGATTGTCATAATATATCTTAATTTTGGCTAATCATATGAAATACTGGCAAAAAGAGGTCATTTTGAATTGCAAACTGCGATGCGATGCTGCTTGATTTGAATTCTGACGCATAAAAATAAGAATGAACTGTGGGATCTTCTCCCATTGGTGTAAATATGTAACATTTTTTTAAATCACACAAATTTTTCTTCATAACAAAAGGGGGACAAACAGGTTATAAACGAGAAAAACTAAAATTTTCTTAGAAAACAAATCAATTTTAGGACAGACTTTACAAAAGAAAAAACTTGTGATGAATTTAATTTGCCACCATGTTTGATCAAGAATGATGACTTTGTTTGAGGAAAAATAAACTTCGTCTCAAATATGTGAGACAAGTGTTAAAAATGAATTTAAAATAACAAGTGATGAATTTTACTTGTAAGTTACAGACAGGTCTGTGTAAAAATATATTTTAACTATGTCTAATGATCTAAATCTTACTTAAAGATAGGTTTCCTTAATTTTTAGACTTAAATTACGCAAACTATTTGATTAATTGGTGTTTCTAATGAATTATGTTCTTATTGCATCAAATTAAGAGTTTTAACCAATCATAAATGTCCATGTAGGTACTTTTTGACTTTTCTTAATCGGACACTCATTTGAATTCTGCTGGTAATTCTCTTCTAATTTAGCTAATTATGAATTAATTATGGACATGTGAGACAAACTGGTATTTTTCCAAGTCATTAGAACACCCCTACTTCTTCTTCATTGTATTAGCATTTTCATATTCAAAAATGAAATTAAGGGAACTCATCTTTAAAGGCATTGTAACGAGGTTTTATAAATTTTGTTTGCATCAATTTGCAATATTTGAATTTTCAATCAGACGTCTGCGGTTCCTGCAATTCCATTTAAAGTTAGTGTGTGATGACATCACTAATTGCGAAATATGCTTAATCACATAAGGTCCTTTGCCATAAGTGAAGTCATTAAACACTTAGTTCTGGTGGAATAGCAAGATCCACAGAAGTCTGATTGAAAATTGGAATAGTGTAGATTGATGCTATCAGTGTCCCTATACAGACCCAGATAACCTAGTTCTGTGTACAGTAAATCAACTCAGAAAACCTTGAATAAAGTGGAGACCTCAACTTGAAGTGTAATATATCTATGATATATATATTCAATTGCTTTATAAAGGGCCTATATTTGTACTTATTCAAAGGCAACATAAAAGGGATCTTGGGTTTATATAACCGTGTATTAGAGACCTATACAAACCATACAGATTGTGTTAATATCATATGTAAACCACAATAACAAGAAAATAACATTGGCTTACTCTTTTCGAAACACCTGATGGTACTTCTCTTTGGAGGTGTCCAATACTATACAACTCAGGCCGTAAACCAGACTTGATTGTTTGGGGAAGCAAGTAATATATCTTTAGGGGCAATGGTTTGTGGTGTCTAATTGCAGTAACGCAATTTGTCGGTTGTCAGAATTTTTTGAGGGGTGCAATCCATTTTTTCCGGGTGCTTTGCTCCCTCCCTTGCCCCCCTGTTTCTAGGGGCCTGATACAGCTTTTACTCCTGATTTTGCCATTCTTTGGACAAGATTTTTAATGTAAGCTCTAAGCACCATGTAACAGAATCCTTGACAGCGAAAAATTAAAAGTTTAAAATTGATTAAAATAGAGAAAATCTTAAATTACTCAAAACACTCTTCCCAATGAAAAACTATTACAGACTGTGTCTAATACCTTGACTTCATTGGGCTCTATTCTTGTATCACAGAAGTCTGTGAATGCATCCTCAACAGATAGTCTGTAAACCATGCTAAAATGTTTACATTTCTTAAGATGAGTGCTTTGATTGGCTGTATTTTGGAGTACAATCCAATCAAATCACTGAATTACTTGATACAAGAAAAGATTCTGTTGGTGTTATATAGAGATTCCATTCTTTAGTCATGGTACCTGGTAAGTCCAACTGATGAATATATACACTTGTTGACCAAGTTTGAAAGTTCAAATTTTACATCCATTCTAAGAGAAGTGTACCTTTAATCAACAGCAAGAGTTTTTTCTAGGTAGACTAATAAATTAGTGGTAAGTGATCACAAGAGAAAAGCTTTGCTACTGTATAAGGACAAATGAGGTCAGAAGAGAAAGTCATTAGAGAAAATCTTATTAAGTATCACGTAGATAGTAATTTACTAGAGAAAGATACGTGTAGACAATGCAACTCAACAATCTATTCACAAATTACAATTTTATCTTTCTAGGCCATACAGTAGTCAATCTTCACGTCTGCTTTTAAATTTTCAGAAAATAAATACAATATGGACCTGTAATATAATTCGGACGAGGGAGAGTCAGATGGTGCTTTAAAAAATGAAATGAATGAAGTTTTACATCCTACTTTTCGACAGCTTTTGAAGACGGCAGTATGCAATGAGGGAAATTTTGCTATGACAGCGGCATGAGCCTATCCTTTTTGATTTCCAACTGTCAAGGAATCTACAATCCGAATGACTAGATTCTTTCTGCATGTCAGCACTGACAGGGGGAAACCGGGTTGAAAATCCAAAGGTATTATCTCGACCTACGCCAGGATTGAGCCCCGAACCTTCAGGTTAGCGAGCAAGCGTCTAACGTAGGTGAAATGGTACTTTATTTGTAGTCCTTGCAACTTTCAAATCATTGCAGGTCTAGATAATCCTTGAAGGATCATTATCATAAGGTTTGTTTAAGGACCAGCTGGTAGAACCTCAGTGGTTGTCCTTAAAAAAGTCATCAAAAGAACCAGCTGGAACAGACAAAATCCTTCAAGATTTCAGATGTTCCTTTGCAAGCCATAAAGTTTGGTCAAGCACCTGCTGGTAGACAATACATTTGAGGACTTAAGTTATGACCCTTTTAACAAGCACTAGCTGGTAGAAAGGATCATTGAGAACCCAAGTTGTGAAATCATTGTCAAAAAATTTGGTCAATGACCATTTGGATACAGGATTCTTGAGGACCTCAGTTGTTTTCATTGTACAATCATTGTAAAAGCTGGGATACAGGAATCTTGCTATCCAAAAAAGTTATCCTTGTAAACTTAGTGTCCACAGATTTGCCCAAGACCAGCTGGTAGACATGATCCTTGCGAACCTCAATTCTTATCCTTGTAAACTTATTGCAACAGTTATCCAAGCATCTGGTACAAAGGATCCTTGCGAACCTCAGTTGTTATCCTTGTAAACTTATTGCAACAGTTTGTCCAAGCATCTGGTACAAAGGATCCTTGAAAACCTCAGTTGTTATCCTTGTAAACTTATTGCAACAGTTTGTCCAAAGACCAGCTGGTAGACATGATCCTTGCAAACCTCAATTCTTATCCTTGTAAACTTATTGCAACAGTTATCCAAGCATCTGGTACAAAGGATCCTTGCGAACCTCAGTTGTTATCCTTGTAAACTTATTGCAACAGTTTGTCCAAGCATCTGGTACAAAGGATCCTTGAAAACCTCAGTTGTTATCCTTGTAAACTTATTGCAACAGTTTGTCCAAGCATCTGGTACAAAGGATCCTTGAGAACCTCAATTGTTATTTTTCAAAATTTATTTTTAATGTTTAAAATCCTAATAAATTTCTCTATCCCTGAACACTTTTCAACCCCTAATCCTCATTTCTAATCAATCACCCCACTTCTTTTCACCAAACCTCCTAAAGTTCCCTAATCATCATCCCACAACCAAAAAACAACACATCTGCACTTACCATGATCGAATCCAATAAACCAGGTTGAGAACTGTTCTCCATCTTTCTTTCCACGAATCATTTTCAAATTTCCGTATTTTTCTCAGAATTCAATCACATGGCTATATCCAGATTTTTTGACACAAGATTTCATGCAAAATGCAGTTTTTTTACTAATAATTTTCTCAATTATGTCTGTTTTAACTTTTCCCAAGTAGGTCATATATTCCAGAAGCATTCAAAATGAAATGAATGGAGTTTTACGTCCTACTTTTCCAGAGGTATTTCGAACCAATATAAATATACTAACAATCAAACCGGTCTTGGCCGGTGCTTCTGTTGAAAATTATGTTTACATTCCACTATCACACAAGATATTTTGTATATGAGATTAAGACACTTTAAACTAGGCACTTTGTGTTAATCCAGGATTAAGATTTAAGTCTGGTTACAGTAGGTTTAGAGGAGATTATCCTGAGCTGATGATGACTAGTTCAAATTTTTGAGGTAATGCTTTGAATCAGTGTTAACACTTGTGGATTGAGGTAGAGTTTTGTTAAAAATGTCATATAAGACCAATTAAAGTCATAAATTTTTCAAATATTTTGCTATTTTTTTTCTAGCTGACATCTTTATTAACGTCAAAATGATAAATTCTTTAAGCTCTGGACTGTAATTAATTTTTAGCTGTCGTCTGCAAGTTGCACTTTTGTTCGTGACAGAAAAGCTGTAACAAATAGCAGAAATTTGGTTTATATTCTGCTAACTCACGTTCACTAAAATTACAATCCTTTCCCTCAAAACCAACCGCAGCGATAAAATTTTCGTAAAAAATCACAAAGTGGGCTATATTTCTGACCAGATTGTCAAAGATATCGTAATGTAAAAATCTAAGTTAACAAAACGTATTTCAACCTACTTAATCTATCTTAATAGTTATGATTACCGAAGATCTTTTCTTTGCGAGCGTTCAGCGTTAAGAAATGTGAACCCGATTGTTGCAATATGAAGAATATCAAATGACATCTTTGGCTCTTCAACCGTTTAAAATAAAGATCAAATTACATCGCAATGTGTGTCATATCACCCACAAAATCCACATTTTTTACATACTTCATCAAAACTCTTAACGAATTGTCATTCACCTTTTGAAAATTTTTTAAAATTTTTAATGGCGTGAAATTTTAAAGGTTCTTTGACTAATTACACACCTTTATGAAAACAAAATTCAAAAAATTTGAAGATGAATGGGTTTCAATATTTCAGCTGTAATAAAAATGTTCACAAACACACAGCAGGTACTTCGAGATGTCGAACTTTCGTATTTACATAAACATTAATGAATACATTAACATAGTTTTACTATGGGCCAGCGTCAAATCAAGCTCTAGGCCAGCGTCAAATTAAAACTGAAAATCGCGAAATGTTGATAAAAACAAAGTTCTTTCCAATTCAAGCTTTCAGTTTTCAAGTCACTTTGTGTTTTTAAAATATTTGAATCTACTGCTTTGAAATTATTTTATTCCGACAACACGCTTCCTGCGCTCAGTTGTCTATACAGTGTTCATGTAGAGATTTGTCACACCTCAAGTGTGAGCTTTTGAGATTGAACGCCAAGATTTGAAATACAACAGCAATGCAGTTCCTTCAGAAACCTTCAAATGTTTTGCATATTCAGCAAATGGTATGTCAAGTATTCTGGCAACACCTCGTATTGTATTCTGGCAATTAAGATGTAAGTAAAGTGATAGACTTGGACAACTTATCTATAATTAATATACCAAGATCAATTACTCATATATAGCACAGAGACTGGATGATAATAATGAATCATTTAGTCGTAATATCTTTAAATAGATCACATGGGAAATCCAATCAGATCAATATTCTTCAGTCCTCAACATGTGCTTTTGGAACTGTCAACCACTGGAATTACTCAAAAATCTTTGCATGTGTTTATGTCATTTGCTTTCGCACACTAATTTTCAATTATGTCAAGATTGGATTGTAACAGTGTAGTTAAGTAATGTTACAAAAGCATAGACACAGGCATGAAGGTGAAGTAATATATTAGAAATATAATATAGAGTTCTCAAACGTCTGTTTGCTTTTCAATAACCATAATTCAAAGAATGACAATTTCTGTTCTTTGTGTGTCTGTGACTACAACAAACGCTCGATTTATATCATTGCAGATTTTAAACGCTCACCTGTATTAATACAAAAGCTCACACACAATTATGGAAGGTAACACCTGTTAAAAATGAACAGATGAACAAAAGGCTAGTGTTTGAACTGTAGAACAAAGAAGCCACTCAAATCACACAAAGTATATGCAGCATTTCAAAATGGCACCCACGGAAGCTATAGATATCCAATATGAAACCTAATATTTCCTTTAAGTTTCTCAATTTTCTGCCATTTAAACACAATGAAAACCCGAGACCAGGTGATCAATTTGCTTCTCCACAAAATCAATAATATGTTTTGAAATAGACCTATATCAGTTAAAATTCATTTACAGCGTTGAAAACAGCTGAACATCTGGTTGTACAATTTGTATTTTTAACAGATAAATATTCTCCAATGGTAGGGGCCTATAGTCTTATTTTAAATAAAGAATCGATGATAATGTAATTTGTTGAAACGTGTTTTTGAGTGAGATTGGCGTAATGCATATTTCTAAAACACTTTTAAGAAATAAACAGCATGAAAATAAACTGCATAAAAACTCAAGTTGATAAGTTATCTATAGCACAATATAAACACTCCAAATTTAAGTCTAATCCATATAAAAGTGTACTTCAGAAATACCATATGAACTCTCCAAATTCAAAACTTCAGCAAAACTCACTGTTAATTTGTACAAAAACCATTTAAAAGTGTGATTCAGAGACACTTGTGAACACTCCAAATTTAAAACTTCAGCAAAACTCACTGTCAATTTGTACACAATCCATTTAAATTTGTAATTGAGATGAATTCACAGGAAATTTTATCCTCACATAGGGAGTACAGAGTACTGTATGATAGACCACAATATAATGAGCTAAAACTATCACATGTGTTGTTTGTTCGTTCAGGTGTGACTTCTACCTGCCCGCCAATGATTTCACAATAGTTGACACTTAAACAACAGTGGTCAAATTATCCCTCTACGACGTACTTCCAGTCACATGTTTGTTTCGACTGATCCTAGAAGATTAACGACGTCTTCGACCCACGTTTGAATTCATACCTGTATAAGTTTCTATTATCTACCTACTGTTGTCACAGTGACATCATCAGGTCAAAGGTCAAATACCTGTCATTCAATGGAGCTTGAATTCAGTCTGGATGTAGAGGACTATAGTCTTGACTAGTTAAGGCCTTCAGGTAATACCTGTTATTCTGTGAATATTGCAAATGGGGAGTCAAGTCAGGATATAGATGACTATAGTCTTTTTTATCAAGTCCTTTGGCTTATCTTCAAACATTCAATTGGACTTAAATTAAATTCAATGTTGATGAAAAAGACTATAGTCTCTATCATGTGTGTGATATACAATGTAAACAAAGGTTATCCCCATCTATTCATTGTCAGTTGAAATGAAATGAATGGAGTTTTACGTCCTACTCTTCTGCACCTTCTGGGCTAATAAAGACGGGTCAGTTGAAATAAAGTCTTGAAGAAAGGAACTATAGTCAGTATTATCAAGACAGCAAATTACAATGTAAACAGAGAAGTTATCCCTTCTAATTATGGTCAATTGCTTTTATAAAACTCTTATTGACAAGCCCTTAAATACACAATGGTGTTTTTTATCTTCAACAAACGAGACCTACTTATTTAAAGAATGTTGACAATTTTAAGGGGTAGATAAAGGATGGGATGTTTTATTCCTCATCTGAATTTGCACTGTAATCAATTGTATACAAAAAACACATGCAAATTGGAATGTGCAAAATAAAGGTTTTATGTGTATCAATTCAAACACAAATATTTCACGTTAGACTTGAACCATTGAATAATGCCCATTTATCCTCAAAGTAGATATTCCTTCATATAAATGTGTTATGTGCTATCTATAGATTAATCGATTTCTAAGTTAGATTTCAGGGAATACTTATTTCAGGACTGGTGCCATGGCTATATACAGTATATTATATAACATGCAGTGTATATTGTGTGTGTGTCTTTTCAACTAAAATCATACTAATGACTAACTAATTTTTACATAATTAATAAGCTTATCTTTTGCTCTGTTACCTAGGCCAGTGCTTTCATGTGTCAATAAACCCTAACACAAATAATGTACAAGTACAGTTAAAAAAACAGACGCTATAAGCTTTTCCCATTGCACACGAAACCACATACTTAAATTTGGAATGGAACAAATTGAATTAGCTATTTAAAACATGCCAATTGGAATGGTGCCATTGTTCTGAAAGCACATACAAGCGTTTGAAAACCACAGCTGTTAAAGAGAGGATGTCCTTGTTATCATATTATTATCAGTTTTACTGATGGTGATAATTGAATCTATATCCTTTAATTATTTATATAGATCCTTAAAGGGATGACCTCTCATTGGGTACTTAGTGCAAATACATATCTTCAGGGCCAAATTGATAAACTGACCCTCAATATATTGTAGACTGTTGGAGGGTCATTAGTGGACTTCATTCTTACATAACCTACCTTAAATCATCATTATTTTATTGAGGTGAAGGGGGTATCAAATAGCTGGTATTTAGAAAGGGAGGGGGGTAGGGGACATTTCAATTTGGGGCCCTAGGTATATGAGTAAAAGAAATTACATATCAACAAATAGTACAATTGTTTCATATCTATATCTAATTGACTAGAGCTCATTAAAATTGTTTTTTTTTTAGATTTTATTTTTAATATAACCACTTCAGTTAGGGTCTAACGACAGCCCTTTTGAATGTTTGTTCAATTAACCTTATGACCTAACCTGATAAGCAATGCATCGCAAAATACCAGCGCTGGAGTGGGTAGAAAATTTGATTGGTTAAAGCAGATGTCATCGAGTTAGGTCAAAAGGTTAATTTGACGAACATTAAAGGGGGCTGTTGTTAGACCCTAATCGAAGCGGCTTTATTAAAAATAAAAGCTAAAATAAAAAGACGAAACGAACGTTTGGTCTAATTTTAATCAGACTGGAGGCTGCTGTTATATTACAGAATGATGATACAAAACAGTGACATCAGTGAGTCCTTTAATATATGAGAAGTAAAATTATTCAGGTTTATGATGAGAGATAAATATTACAATTTATAGCTGGGTTTAATATCATATTTCATTATTTTAATAATCTGATATATCTTTAAATTTCATTATATACAATACTTATACTTATTATAAACATTATATTTAGTGTCAAATTCAGCAAATTATTTGATTAATTGGTGTTTCTAATGGATTATCATGTATTATTAATCATATCATTATGTTCTTATTGCATCTGATCAATAGATGACGTAATTTGCATAATGAACCTCGCTTTCAGTGTCTCAAAAAATGAGGGGTGAATAAGATCTATAGGCAAATATAGCTCACATTTTATATTTGGTACATTTTATTCATAGTTTATATTTTTTGGAGGGGAAGGGGGGCACTTTAAAGGTGGGGTCCTTGAACATGGTTCAAGCAGTCCCTCTGGTAGTTGAGCCATTGTGAAAAAATCAATGAAATAAACTGAAAGTGACAAAAAATTCAAGGACACAAAATAGTCTAATTGGAAGGATACTCATTTTTGTATTTAAGACGGTGGGCGAAGAAAGTGAGGTAATAAATGAAGTCCATGTTTATAACACAACAATGTTACAATTGATATAAACTATTTGAGCCCTGGGGGGGGGTAAGAAGTTACGTCAGTGGGTAGTAATTTGATAAATAGGGTTGTTATAAGATACACCTTCACATGAGATAATTGTTATTATACAGTCGGTTTCTATTTGATCAATATACCTGTCAGATTCTTAAAATTTCACAATGTCACTTTTTCTTAAAATAATTCATCTGGTACATTGTCTAAAAAATTATATAATAGATTTAAGCTGAATAATTATCTCTTAAAGAGAAAAATTAGCCATTTTAGAGGTTGTAAAAGTCTTCAGAAGTACTAGAAATGTAAGAAAATAGCATAATTCCATCAAAAATACTTCAAACTAGGAATTTCTTTTCTGTACCATACAAATGTTACAATTAACAACTCAACAGAAGGTACTGGCACAGAAATTTACAGAGGTTTGATGGTAACATTGAGTGAAGTATGACTTGACATAATCCATCTGCCTCTATTCCAGCCTCTGATAAGATATTTTGACAGTTATCAGCTGGAGTAGAGTCAGAAAAACTAGGCCCAGTTTTATGGGGATTTTTTACACCTCTTTTTTTTTCTAACAAAATATTAAATTACCTTTACGATGACTGTAAATTAGTGTTGGGCATCACTGTAACATTCGTTTTTTTTTACTGACACTGTGACCCTTGAACTTTTGGCTTGAATGGCCGACAAGAGGTCAGATTTGATGGAACTGCAGACATCACCTAACTGATGTAGGGTTTGGTGAATCCCATTTCAATAAATAGGGTTAAACCCACTGCAACTTTGGAGATGAAGAAAATCCCCGCAAAACAGGGCCTAGTTTTTCTGTCTCTACACCAATCGACAACTTTCAAAATATCTATCAGAGGTAGATGTTCGGTCTAAGCTTGACAATGAACTCATAAACTTGTATAATATTAAACAATGAGATAACCAAATTAAATGTTTACATCAATCAGTCTAAGTTTGGTGTAGATATAAACAGGTCTAGAAGGGGTCAGACAATTTTCCAGCTCTATAACCCCTTTTACTACCATGTCCCGGTAAAGCGGTCCATCTCGCTCGTGGCCGCGATAAAATATTCCCATTTACATAAGAGTTAAATCAATCAGTCCGACAATGGTTCTTCAATTGTAATGTTCATGGAAACGGCACACTTATATGTGGAATTCTTCTTGAAGAAGTTGAAATAAGTCTGTGTAGTCAGGTCAAGGTCAAAGTAAAGGTCCTTTATATAGAACAAATGCTAGGAACGCTTGCCTGGTTACAATACACAAAATTCATCCATTCCTTTTTTAAGAACTTACAATTTTGTAATGTTAAAGGGATTGTAAAGGGGTTTTACATTTTTTATGTGTATCGAGGACACTGATAGCATCAATTTACACCATTCCAATTTTCAATTACATTTGTGGTTCCTGTAATTCCACTAAAACTAAATATTTGATGACGACACTACTAGCGAAATGTCTTATGGAATAAATCATTTTCTGATTGAAAATTGGAATAGTGCAAATTTGATGCTATCAATGTCCCCGATACACACAAAAAATTTAGAAAATCTTTTTACAATCCCTTTAAAGGGGTTTTTACATAATTCATGTTTTAAGTCAAATATTTCCAGTATGCCAAAAAAAGAACATGGGAACATTTTTTTTGTTTTTCACGAGCCCTAATACCCTTAATCACTATCAGAGCCTGAACAGTTTCAGTTTGAGAATTAGAGCAATGTAAACTGGGATCTTCACGACAAAAACAAGTAAATCAAAACATTCTCATCATTTCATTCAAACGTCCATCAAACTACAAGAAGGCTTCAAGTATTTTTAAGGATCAATGGAGGAAAAGAAAAGAAATTATTTTTCCAAGCGACTGATTCCGTGTAATTTTGATATAATTGAGTTGACTTCATAATAAATCAATTATTCCAAAAGATGAGGCCATTATCAAAATATTTTTTAATAATAATTGAGATATTTTTTGTGGTAAAATACGGACGTTATGGTTAAGTGGACATGATAATGACCTTGAGACAAAACTTACTATGAAATTGTAGAGAATATTTGATTGTGAGATCAAGGGTCACAAACCAAAAACTCACAGGCCTTTTGTTATATCAAGTCTAGTCATTCATATGAGACAATAAACCGAGGCCCTGTGTGCTACAGGCTGTGCACGGTCAAGATCCCTTAGCAGTTGGAAATTGAAAAAGAGTAGGCTAATGCCACTGTACTTGCAAAATTTCCCTAATTGCACACTGCATGGCATTGCCTTTCTTAATTAACACACTTAGGTGCAGAAAGCCGTAAAACTCCATTTATTTCATTTCAAAATTTGAAAACATCAGAGACAACCATATATTAATCTGTTAGTTCCATATCGCCCCGTCGTCAGGGTGAGGACCGTGGGGGCTGGGCCCCAGCAAGTGAGAACTAAGCCCCATTCATTTACAGTGTTTTTGTACAAGATCTAAAAGATATAGATTTTGATACGTTTTGGCACCTCAAAATTGTCAGAAATGATTTCTCTGAGCCTTTTATTCTTCAAATTTTCTGAGTATTCAAATTTTCTGAGTACAAAATCTGAGCCCCAGCACCAATTCATTCCAGGCCATGGGGCTGGTCCATTCTACATGAAGACCACCAAAGACTGAATATATCAAGAGTGTCAAATCTAGCAACTACTAACTAGTATTAGGACATTACTTGATTCAAAACAAACACGAAAATAAACACAAACACACACCTTTTTCAGCAAATAACCAAATAGAAATAATTCCTTGGCCTTATATAAATAGATAAGAGCTGACAAAGGTAACTGCGGGTGTCACACTTGAAGCAGAGCATGGTTACTCTTTTTGAAACACCTGATGATACTTCTCTTTGGAGGAGTTCACAATTATACAACTTTTACTCATGATTTTGTCAATCTTTGGAGAAGATTTTTGATTGACAGAATTGTCTTTCTTGTACAGATTTTTATTTCAGACACAAAAATTTATCAGCATTAGAACACAATTTTTCTAATTGACGGTTGTATGCTAATCCTAGCCATATATTCACACTATAGTCAGACATGGCTGGCTAATGAAAATGAGCAGAAAAAAATTTAAGCCAAATTTGGGGGTGAGACACAACATTTTAACCCTAACAGAATTTCTTCTCAAAATTCTAAACGCAAACTTGAACTTTTGTTTTTAGAAATTTAACTCTACATGTGAAATTTGTTTAAACTCAATCGTGGGTCAAATTCAAAATGTCGTCTGCACACCTTCTGGTGTAAATTGCGACTCAAAAACAACAATTTGAAGTGAGGAATTTAGTAGGTTTAAAGGTGTGGCTTTTGGAGGCAAAATTAGACCCTCCTTTCATAAATTTTGGACAGTGCATTCAGGAGACAATCATGTTGTCAATCATGTCTGGTATAAACTTGGAGGTGTGACACAGGACAAAAACATGGGTCAAACTTTTTACCTTACCTTGTTTGTTCTATGACCCATGAATTAAGAATTTGCTCGAATTTTTCCATCATTGGACTGGCACTTTTCATCAATATGATAGGACTTAACACTGTGTTGCAGACAGTAGTCTATTTAGGGGGAAGACCAATAGGCCATGGCTTTCCCCCTTCGGCCTGTGATTGGTCTTATTTTGTGAAAGTGAAAATTAACCCCTCTTAATTCTCAAATTTCATCTCAAGTCATCTGAAATCTGCTGGCGTCTGGGGGCCTCTGTCAGCCCTCAGTTCCTCAGGCTCAAGCGGCATCTGCCTTCAGGAATTTCTAGATACTAGATGGCTGCAGATCTGAACCAACAGTTTATGTAAAACTACAACACAACAATTCCTGGTCATGTTGACCATACAAGATGGACAATGCAGATATATTACTTCCTTGATGAACATAATTTAACTTTTTCATACCAAAGGTCAAAAAAACTACAAAAATTAATATCCTATGAGATCAAACGAGTAGAAAAACACCCAAGAAATTTCAGATCTTTATGTTAGTAGCCTTAACACTGTACATTTGTTTTTTTTCTTTAGTGGCTCTCATAAAATAGTGATCACCACTTGCCTATGTTTGAGAATAAGAATAACAGTCATTAGTTTCGAATGCAACTCTCATGCAAATGAGTTGTGAGTTGCATTCGAAACTCATGACCACTTTCATTATTCGCAACCATAGCAACTGGTTATCGCTAAGGTGTGAGGGCACCTTTAGAACTGAATATGTTTTTTTTATATATTTTGTATTTTGTTTGGACAAACAACAAGTATATCAAATGTAGAAGATTGAAAGACTGTGAAATGGAAAGAGTTTTGTAATATTATTTGTAAGCCTTTAAGCGATACAAATAAGCAAGCTCACTGAACAAGAGCTGTGTATTATACAGCCCCTAAAATCAAGCTCGTTAACACTCTAGAAAATAAATATTCAATCTTCAGCGCAGGACTGAGTAATAAAAGCAAGTATTGTCAAAATCCAGCAACAATCATGCCTGTTAGTGTTTTAGAGCTAAATTTGAAAGCATTTTCAAGAACAAGGGCAATAATTTATACTAAATATTTTTTGATTCTTCTGATTTTCAATAGGCTTTATCTTTGGGTGATTACAAACATTCATACCAAGTTTTGTCAAAATCAGTCAAGAATTGTGTCTTGTAGAGTGTTTATGAGCAATTGTAGACGGACTGAACTACGGACATGGGTGACTGCAATATAAAAATAAGAGTATGTTAAGGAATTTGACACTTTTATGTCATTTGCAATTTCAAAATGGGCCCAGATTTTGTGCAAAAAAATATCAACTCACCCTTATCTAATTGGTCTATCTCCTCCTCACTACAAGTAACATTGTGGTAATTCTTGTCGAAAACTCCCTGAACACTAGCTCGGAATTTATGTCCACTGTGAACATTGGGAAAGGAACTGGAGAGAGAGGGGTCGTACCCACTGTCTAACTCACTATCAGCTGAAACACAGAAAAATACCCAATTAATGGTGGGAAAGGAACTAGAGGAGAGAGAGAGAGAGAGAGAGAGAGAGGGGTCGTACCCACTGTCTAACTCACTATCAGCTGAAACACAGAAAAATACTCAATTAATGGTGGGAAAGGAACTGGAGAGAGATAAATACCCAATTAATGGTGGGAAAGGAACTGGAGAGAGAGAGAGAATACCCAATTAATGGTGGGAAAGGAACTGGAGAGAGAAAAATACCCAATTAATGACTAATAATTGGGCAACATCTTGTAGTGAGCAATGAGGAAAATTTTCAAAACAGCAGTATTCAATCCACTTTTCTTAGATATCTCATGTTTTGAATTGCTGGACAAGTCAAGGGAGAAAACTCTTTGCAAAATCAAATTATCTCCCTTTAGTCTCCAGACATAAAATAAAGAAATTGAAACTGGTCTGATGTAGAGTTTAATGAAGGCGCTCGATTGGTGAGTTCCGCATGTTCGGGATTCATGGAATCAATAAAACAAGTTGGAACAGAGTTCAGAACACTTTTCACATGTGCCGAAAAAATTATAGGTGCAGACGTAACTCAAGAAGGTGGAAATTGAAATAGATGGGGGGAAACATATTCTGCTTCCACTCCATTCGATTGATGACAGAACAGGAACAGACAAAACCTGTTCAGAACTCACCAATCGAGTGCTACCAATGAAATTTAAACTGGTCTGAGTTTCAACTTACAATAGCTTTTTCTCTTGTAAAGTGACCTGACAACCTTCGCACTTCCAAATCTTTTAAACCTTCTACAAACACTGGTATAAAACCAATCACAAGACTTGTGCTTCAAATCCCTGAAAAATTCAAATAGTTTGGAATCACTTTGACAGTCTTGCAAACAGACAAACAAGCCTGAGATTGAATTTGAAAAGCCTTTGTTAAAGGTATACTACGTCTCAGAATGACCAAAAATTTTAAATTTTTAAACTTGGTTAAAATGAGTCTTTACTCATCAGTGGACTTACCTGGTGTCATAACTATACAACAGAATCTCTCTATAATCTAATAAATCTATAAAAATAAGTAATTTTGAAACACGCTTAGAAGTGTATTTCAATAATTATTTAGTTTAATAGATATATCATCTTATATAGAGATTCTATTCTTTAGTCTTGACACCTGGTAAGTCTAACTGATGATTATATACTCTTATTGACTAAGTTTGAGACTTTAAATTTTATGTCCATTCTAAGAAGTAGTATTCCTTTAATTTCTAGACAGAGCCAGACAGAGCAAACATTTTCTGTGTGTGCACCTAGCTCTGGACTCTATTTGGTTCTTCACTTTCTACTTTTAAAGGGATTGTAAAGGGGTTTTCTAAATGTGTATCGCGGACACTGATAGCATCAATTTGCACCATTCCAATTTTCAATCAGACATTTGTGGTTCCCGCAATTTCATTAAAACTAAGTTTTTGATGACACCACTAATCACATATTATGATTTATCACATAGGGCCAAAGTTCGCGATTAGTGACATCATGAAATATATTCATCTGTAGGCGTTAAAAACATTTTACTCAAATAACAAAGCTACGAACAATTGCCCTGAAGTCCAATTTTAAATTTGAGTATAATATTTGTATTCAGGATGTTTTTCATGTCAAAGTAACTGTATAGTTTACTACATCAAGTTGCACATTACAAAATCTGTTTTAGGTATTTGTCTTATTCAAGATGTTTAGTCATGCATGTGGAATGCATCTTCATTATTTAAACTTGTTTACATACAATTTATCTACATATCAGCAAATTTTCAGAGATATAGTGATCTAATTAGTTGCTTTATCACTTTAATTAATTGTAGACAGAGCTTAGACTTTCTGAAAGGTAGCTGACTTCAGTCTCTATCAGTTAAAGGGATTGTAAAGATGTTTGAAAACTCTTTATGTGTATCAGGGACACTGAAAGCATCAATTTAAACCATTCCAATTTTCTATCAGACGTCTGTGGTTCCTGCAATTCCACTAAAACTAAATGTTTGATTAAGTCACTAAGCACAAAATATACTTATCACATAAGGCCCCTCGTGATTAGTGACGTCATCCAACACTTAGTTTTAGTGGAATTGCAGGAACCACAGACGTCTGATAGAAAATTTGAATGGTGCAAATTGAGGTTATCAGTGTCCCCAATAAACATAAAATTGAGTTAACATCTAGACAATACACCCATAAAATCAGTGAACAATGCAATAGTTAGCTTCAGCTAATTTTTGCTCGTACCCCTAAAAGCTTATTCTGAAATTTGACCTCAATTTCCTAAAATAGCTGTCCTGATGAGGATTATTTATCAGAAACAGTAAGAAGCATGAGATGAGATCTAGTCAGTTAGTTATATCTCTCTTTCAAAGAAACCAAATTCAAAGCTATTTGGAGTTACCTACCTTTGTTCAAGGCAGAAGTTGCAGGCGTAACCACGAAATTCTTTAAAATATACTCGGCATGATTTACAAACGTTGAATTCACAGAGTCGACAAATTTGACGTCTGTTGAAAATCAGACCAAAAGGTTGACAACATCTTATACAGCAACTCTCGTTAAATTTTTTCTGTTCGGCTAAAATAGTTTGCTTCTGCTTTTCTTGGTCAACCTTTTCTTCAAGAGTTCTACAAAATACAAGAGAAGACATCTTACGTTACTGCACTTAACAATTCATTGGGCTTGTGAAACACCAGAAGTGGGTAAAAGCAGAAATTTTGCCTGGACAGCGACAAAACCATTATGATTTCCGATTTGAGTTTTCTGTAGGTTACTTGCCATCCATGATCCAAAGTAAGCTATAAAGTCTGTATTGGAGGACTGAACACAATTTAAAGAAAGTTTTCTTCAGATCACAGATGGCAAATCTAATAACTCAAAAACAAAACTCTAGGAGTGATATCAATTAGGTGTGTGGGGAGGGGGGATTTTAAGGAAAAACCAAACTCCTGCCTCTGGTTTAACAAATTAATTCAGACAAGCTACGATTAATTGTGCTTGTTGTAATTCTAAATAATGTGCATAAAAAGAGTCCATAAGAATTCCTACTAGTCTTAGGATTTGAAATGGTTACAAAAACCTCATAAAATATATGCTTTATCATATACGGCCCTTTGCCATTAGTGACATCATCAAACACATAGTTTTAATGGAATTGCACAAACCACAGACATCTGATAGGAAATTGGAATGGTGCAGATTGATGTTATGTTTATGATACACATAATTAAACTCAGAAAACAATATACAACAACTTTATACTTTGCAATTATAAGATTTAAGATCTTTCATGAACGCCGTCTGTTACTTACCCCAACCTCTCTTTTTCTTTCTGTCTCAATGTAAAATCTTTCTGTATAACAGCTAAAATCTTCTCACATTCTTCATCTGTTAAATTCTCTATATTTAATCTTCGACCCATTTTATCTAGAATAGAATGAAAGAGTTTTACATCCTACTGTACTGAAACATCATGTTTCTTTGAATCTTAAGTCAGCTTATTCTTGAGACATCATAATATCTGCACAGTAGTGTTGAAACGGTTAATGAATTTTACGAACCGGGTAATCGTTGGCAATAACCGTTTGTTACCTGGTTAATCCTGGTTAATTACTAAAGATTATAAAAGGAGTCAAAAACCACATTTCTGGCGGTAACTCACCGTTAACTAAACTAGAGTAAGTGTAAATGAGTACCCAGGAAGATTTTGGATAGTTCCCAGTGAATTGTCGGTACAGATCAACAGATACCAAACAACCCGCGTCTGCTTCAAAGTAAGATTTCATGACAGAGTTCAGACGGACTCATTGCTACAGTCTCTAACAGATCAAAGGTTTTTACATCAGTTGTGGGGTCAGTGTAATGAGTGTATCTCATTGGAGTCACCGCGAATCAGTGTACTGGTTCCACAACTGGTATAAAACTAATAGTTTTTACTTCTTATAAAATTGACGGTTAACCGATTATCTCAAATCAGACCCGGTTACCCGTGAAATACTACCCGAAATCGGTTAACTGATTAACTGTTTCAACACTACTGCACAGAGGCTTCAAATAAAGTGGTATCGCATCGCAAAATCCAATATTTCCTCCGATTAGCCAAAATAAAAATTTATCATGACGATCCACGAATCAAATCAAATTATATATTTGAAGGTTTTCTTTGGAGCATTTTAAATTGCTACCAAATTATTATGAAATGCAAATCAAAATTCAACTTTTAGCCAAAACTTTTAATTGGTTTGACAGGTTGCTAATCAAATCTTTCAATCTAAATCAAACCCTGAGTTTGTAAATAAGGCTGTGGAATTGATAAAAGTCCAAATTTCCGTGGTACTATTGTATTCATTGCAGGAGAATTCTGAAAGTACTTATAGATGAAATTAAGTTCTATCAGCTGGTAAAGTAAATATTTAGATGATTATACAGAAAGCCAAAATTGAGCTCTATCAGCCAGAAAAGTAAATATTTGGATGAATATACAGATAGCCGAAATTAAGCTCTATCAGCTGGTAAAGTAAATATTCAGATGATTATTCAAATAGCTGAAATTGAGCTCCATCAGCTGGTAAAGTAATTATTTAGACGACTATACAGATAGCTGAAATTAAGCTCTATCAGCTGGTAAAGTAAATATTTGGATGAATATACAGATAGCCGAAATTAAGCTCTATCAGCTGGTAAAGTAAATATTCAGATGATTATTCAAATAGCTGAAATTGAGCTCCATCAGCTGGTAAAGTAATTATTTAGACGACTATACAGATAGCCGAAATTAAGCTCTATCAGCTGGTAAATTAAATATTCAGATGATTATTCAAATAGCTGAAATTGAGCTCCATCAGCTGGTAAAGTAATTATTTAGACGACTATACAGATAGCTGAAATTAAGCTCTATCAGCTGGTAAAGTAAATATTTAGATGACTATACAGATATCAGAAATTGAGCTCTATAAGCTGGTAAAGTAATCATTTAGATTACTATACAGATATCTGAAATTAAACTCTATCAACTGGTAAAGTAAATATTTAGATAAGAATATACCTTTAATAACAACATTGTCATTGTAACAAATCATCTGATGAATATTTGATGCATCACAACTCATAAAAATATCATTTACATTAAAATAGATTGACACTAGATGTTATGATACTTGAAGATGTATGGGGATGGGATTTTTTTTTATCTGCGAAGACCCAAAATGATAGTGTAAGATATATAACGAACATAATGTTCAATTCCACAAAAAATAGATGATGTCACTAATGGCAAAATATGCTTGTATCACATAAGACCTTTCGCGATTAGTGACGTCATCAAACACTTATTTTTTTTGGAATTGCAGGAATCACAGACATCTGATTGAAAATTGGAATAGTGCAAATTGGTGCTATCAGTGTCCCCGATACACATACAAATTTTAGAAAACCTCTTCACAATCCCTTTAAAGGAGGAATAGATGTTGCTATGACAATACCAATATATGACTAGTGGTAATCATGTCCCACAGATAAAATTATTGGCGATATAATTCAGTCAATATACAATAGAAAATCCATTATTTGTGGTTTTATTTCTCATAGACTCACAATTTCCTATTTATTAAATGAGTAAAATAATGCCATTCAAAAGCATTTTAACAACTGAACTATTAATTTAATGTAGCTCTAGATATTTCATTTCATTTGAATGTTTGCTATTAGAAATGATTAGGATATGAAACCTTTATCAGTATATCAGGTGTCGAACTTAGTTACTCAGGCACAGTACAGAACTTCCTTTGAAGAAAGTACACATCTCTGTCAGAACACCTGCTTCCAATGTGTGAGTGAGTTTGTCAACTTGGCATCTCTTTCAGAGAATACACACAGCTGATAATTCCTTCCACATATCAATGTTTATCCCTGTAAGAAACTCTGCATAACTGTTTACTTATCATCCATTTCAGAGAGTCCACAAAATTTTTCTACTTGTTAACCCTTTAATAGAGTCCACATAGCTAATAAGGTTTGCCAACTTGTCATCCCTTTCAGAGAGTCAACATGGCTAATGTTTGTCACATGTCAGTTCTTTCAGTGAGTTCACATAGCTAACAAGGTTTGTCCATCCCTTAAGATAGTCTGCTTATCAGTCCAAAAGTGACTATAGTGGGTTGGACAAAAATCAGGATGTAAAACTCCATGTCATGAGCCGTTGGAATAACTGTTAACTGGGTCACTGTTTGTCCTTGAAGACAACAATAATTGTTATAGATTTTATAGTCAGAACTTGACAAAGGCTGTTTATTTTGTCATTAAGAGAAATACAGTCAGAAGATAAGAATTCTGTTCTCTGACTATCATGTTTCAGTTTCCAGACTGGCTCTAAATTCATTCCGCTTCTGGATATACAACTCTGGTCATATGTTACTACAGATTAACTATGAACTCTCTGAAAGATCTGACAAACATTGTGTACCCTCTGCAAGGGATGACAAGATGACAAACATTAACTATATGGACTCTCTAAAAGAGTCAGTAAAAGTTGAAATTTAACAGTAAATTTTTCAATATAGGAGGATTAGCTTTTTTCCCCAACTGCTAAAGGTGTGGGCACATGAACGATCTTGGTTGGAGATTTTTATCGCCAACTAGAGTCTTGTCAAAAGTTTCACTGGCACAGGCACGCGAGGAGACAAAAATCTCCAGTCGGTCTTTTTCCACCATGTAGATTATCATGTGTGGATCGTGCAATTGAAAGGAAAATGAATCTGATTGGATGATGATGGTCTGTTTTGCAGATGATAAAACTATTGGCGACAAATATCAAACTTGTTTGATATTATAAATCCTGTCAGGGTCGTGATAACCTTGAAGTGGAAGTACGGGCATACGCAACATTTTACTCAAGACTTTAATCGGCAACAAAGATCTCCAACCAAGACCGCTTGTGCACCTTAAGGTATCTTTAACAAGCATAAAGCCTGATGCAAATGAGCCCAATTCCTACAATTTAGCTGCAGCAAAAATTGATCATGACTGTTTCAATTCCAAATTTTCCTTGCCTAAATTTATCAAATTTGTGCATATTTATCTAATCTCTTCTGCATCCTTTAAACACTAAAAAAATCTATTTTACCTAGAGCATTGTAATAATTTTTTCATTAAGATTCTAATCTTTTTATTCATTATTCATGATCTTAATCTATTCAAAATATATTCACGAATAATCTAAATATTTCTTGTACCAAATGAATAATTCATGAAGCTCTTTAATCATTATGCCTACATGATTAGTCAACTATGTAAGGTTTTAAGCAATGACAGATTTCAAGATAAGTGACGTTATCAAACACCTTGTTTTGGTGGAATTGAAGGAACCACAAATTGATTGAAAGAGAGTTGTCAGTAGAATGGTGGTTATAGAGAATAACAGGAGAGGGTTGTCTGTGGGATTGTGGTTATAGAGAATATCAGGAGAGGGTTGTCAGTAGAATGGTGGTTATAGAGAATAACAAGAGAGGGTTGTCAGTAGAATGGTGGTTATAGAGAATAACAGGAGAGGGTTGTCTGTGGGATTGTGGTTATAGAGAATAACAGGAGAGGGTTGTCAGTAGAATGGTGGTTATAGAGAATAACAGGAGAGGGTTGTCAGTAGGATGGTGGTTATAGAGAATAACAGGAGAGGGTTGTCTGTGGGATGGTGATTATAGAGAATAACAGGAGAGGGTTGTCAGTAGGATGGTGGTAATAGACAATAACAGGAGAGGGTTGTCAGTAGGATGGTGGTTATAGAGAATAACAGGAGAGGGTTGTCAGAGGGATAGTGGTTATAGAGAATAACAGGAGAGAGTTGTCCGTGGGATGGTGGTTATAGAGAATAACAGGAGTGGGCTGTCCGTGGGATTGTAGTTATAGAGAATAACAGGAGAGGGTTGTCCGTGGGATGGTGGTTATAGAGAATAACAGGAGAGAGTTGTCCGTGGGATGGTGGTTATAGAGAATAACAGGAGAGGGTTGTCAGTAGGATGGTGGTTATAGAGAATAACAGGAGAGGGTTGTCAGTAGGATGGTGGTTATAGAGAATAACAGGAGAGGGTTGTCAGTGGGATGGTGGTTATAGAGAATAACAGGAGAGGATTGTCCGTGGGATGGTGGTTATAGAGAATAACAGGAGAGGGTTGTCAGTGGGATGGTGGTTATAGAGAATAACTGGAGGGGGCTGTACGTGGGATTGTGGTTATAGAGAATAACAGGAGAGGGTTGTCCGTGGGATGGTGGTTATAGAGAATAACAGGAGAGGGTTGTCAGTGGGATGGTGGTTATAGAGAATAACAGGAGAGGGTTGTCAGTAGGATGGTGGTTATAGAGAATAACAGGAGAAGGTTGTCAGTGGGATGGTGGTTATAGAGAATAACAGGAGAAGGTTGTCAGTGGGAAAGTGGTTATAGAGAATAACAGGAGAAGGTTGTCAGTGGGATGGTGGTTATAGAGAATAACAGGAGAGGGTTGTCAGTAGGATGGTGGTTATAGAGAATAACAGGAGAGGGTTGTCTGTGGGATTGTGGTTATAGAGAATAACAGGAGAGGGTTGTCAGTAGGATGGTGGTTATAGAGAATAACAGGAGA
>NW_008707426.1:110303-113544 GCF_000327385.1 Lottia gigantea
AGAGATTCTATTGTCTTTAACTTGGAAACTAATTAATCATAGAGATGGAATATCCTTCAATATAATCTGACTAACTACTCAATAAACTATAGCTCTGTAGAAATACTAGAGTTCACTAATCACTATTATTCTACTCTAATTCTAAATGTCACAGGAATTTATTTATTTATTATTATTAGAGACCTTTAGCATGACATGGGAGATGTAGTGACACAGTGACACGCTTGCTTGCTAATCTGAAAGACCAGGGTTCAATCTTCATAGAAAAGAGTCTAGTGGTTCAAATGGGGCAATAAACCGAGCCATGTGTACTACAGGCTGTTCAAGTTAAAGATTCCTCCACAGCTAGAAATTGAAAAAGAGTAGGCTAATCTGCTGTCCAGGTAAAATCTCCCTCATTGCACACTGCATGGCATTGCCAGTCTTGGCCGAATTACATGCAGAAAAGTAGGATATAAAACATCATTTCATTTTTCTATTCTAGCTGGTCATGGATCCAGTAGGCCTATTTACTATTTCCATACTTTCTTCATAAATTTGGTGGTGCAGAAAAATCCCCTTGAAACAGGGACTAATTTTCTGTCTCTACACCAGTCGACAACTTTCAAAATAGCTTTTAAAGGCTGGAATAGAGGCAGATGTCTAGGCTTTGAAAAATCACTTTTGAAACAAAAATACATCTGATTCTGAATGTTTCAACTAAAAAATAATCCTGATTAAAAAGCCAAACATCAAAACTAGATCAAACTGATTAATTAACAATTAGTTCTCTCTGTTTTTAATTAACCCTTTTAAAACAAATTCAGTTTAATCAAGTAGATACAAAGTTTTAACGGCATAGCTTAAAATATTTTCACAAATAATTCAATATGTTTTTCATAGAAAAAATGTGCATAATGGCCCTTTAAATGAACAGGTGCGCCATTTTTTTTCAAAATCAAATGGATGAGTCGTCTTTTCTTGAGACACATATAGAAAAGACATCTATAGAAATAGGAAAAGAAATTCCTAGTTTGAGATTTTTTTGAAAGAATTATGGGATTTTTGTAAATTTCTGGTATTTCTGAAGACTATTTACATAGATTCAAGATTCAAATCAATCCCCCAAAATGGCACACCTGTCCCTTTAATTTGTGATCTTGTCAGAAGGTATTTTAACCATGTCCTGCCTATTAATTTTTATTAAGTTAATTTACTATATCTTTCCACAAACACATTAACCTTGACAAAATAGTAGAAACCTTCATAATATTTATACAATGTTATAAAGGTAAAATCAGTATAAGTAAACTTAAGAGACTGTGTACTGGTGCTGGCATGATATATCAGTGAATCGATGTATTGCAATACAACATGCCACGATACACGTTTCATATCATGAGGTTGTGTATCAATACTTGACGATACTATTCATTTTATAAAATGGGGGAATTTTTATAAGTTGGTAAATGGAATAGCAATTTTTTTTCGACTGACTGAAATTGTTGGAAACTATTTAAAAGACAGTGGACTTAACCACTCCTATCAACTACATTATCATATATCACAGTTATAAAGTTATAAATTAATATATATAGAAACTATTTATAAGACAGTGGATATTAACCAATCCTATCAACTACATTACCAAAAATCACAGTTATAAAGTTATAAATTAATATATATAGAAACTATTTATAAGACAGTGGACATTAACCACTTCTATCAACTATATTACCAAATATCACAGTTATAAAGTTATAAATTAATATATATAGAAACTATTTATAAGACAGTGGATGTTAACCAATTCTATCAACTACATTACCAAATATCACAGTTATAAAGTTATAAATTAATATATATAGAAACTATTTATTAGACAATGGATGTTAACCACTTCTATCAACTATATTACCAAATATCACAGTTATAAAGTTATAAATTAATATATATAGAAACTATAAGACAGTGGATGTTAACCAATTCTATCAACTACATTACCAAATATCACAGTTATAAAGTTATAAATTAATATATATAGAAACTATTTATAAGACAGTGGATGTTAACCACTTCTATCTACTATATTACCAAATATCACAGTTATAAAGTTATAAATTAATATATATAGAAACTTTTAATAAGACAGTGGACATTAACCACTTATATCAACTACATTACCAAATATCACAGTTATAAAGTTATAAATTAATATATATAGAAACTATTTATTAGACAGTGGACATTAACCACTTATATCAACTATATTACCAAATATCACAGTTATAAAGTTATAAATCAATATATATAGAAACTATTTATAAGACAGTGGATGTTAACCACTTCTATCTACTATATTACCAAATATCACAGTTATAAAGTTATAAATTAATATATATAGAAACTTTTAATAAGACAGTGGACATTAACCACTTATATCAACTACATTACCAAATATCACAGTTATAAAGTTATAAATTAATATATATAGAAACTTTTAATAAGACAGTGGACATTAACTACTTATATCAACTACATTACCAAATATCACAGTTATAAAGTTATAAATTAATATATATAGAAACTATTTATAAGACAGTGGATGTTAACCAATTCTATCAACTATATTACCAAATATCACAGTTATAAAGTTATAAATTAATATATATAGAAACTATTTATAAGACAGTGGATGTTAACCAATTCTATCAACTATATTACCAAATATCACAGTTATAAAGTTATAAATTAATATATATAGAAACTTTTAATAAGACAGTGGACATTAACTACTTATATCAACTACATTACCAAATATCACAGTTATAAAGTTATAAATTAATATATATAGAAACTATTTATAAGACAGTGGATGTTAACCAATTCTATCAACTATATTACCAAATATCACAGTTATAAAGTTATTTCCACTTCTATCAACTACATTACCAAATATCACAGTAATAAAGTTATTAACCACTTCTATCAACTACATTACCAAATATCACAGTTATAAAGTTATATATTAATATATATTGGAACTTTGAAGGTAAAAAGTCAAGTTTTATCCCATTTCAACATATCGCAATACGTCATATTGTGACCCTTGTATCATGTTACACATTGCATTGTGGCACGATTGGGGATAACAGCACTAATGTGTGGTAGCTTCATAACAATAGGAAAAAAAAAACACCATTAGCTTAATTTCCAACTCTTTATTATAACTAGTCTGAAACATCTGCCTCTATTCCAGTCC
>NW_008707426.1:113594-114359 GCF_000327385.1 Lottia gigantea
CATTCGAATATTTCAAAATATATATCCAGTAGATATAAGATTTAAAGTCAAGCCATGTCAAATTTGTGAAAAGATTATCTATTTAATGTTGTGTGACATACAAATAGACCAGACCCAAACAATAAATGACCAAAAATTTGAAAAACTCTTACCCAAAACCATGGGCAAGAATGAACCAGTTTCCCCTAAATGTATCAAAACATACCTTTCACACTTCCCAATCTTCAAGAACAAACTAAATTCACAATCAACGAGCCTGTATATCCATAAGAATAGTAGGCCATAGTTAAAAAAAACAGTTATTGATTTAATACTTTTACATACTTAAACTTTTTCACACCAAACATCAAGAATGGAAAAATTTTTACAAGCTATCTATTTTTCCTAAACACTATTGTTCAGTAAAGATTTAATTGGTTATGATAGTATCTATACACTAGGATTACATCATCAAACAAGTAGAAGGTGAAAACTGTCTTTGTGTTTACTCAACCATCTTATAGATAAAACATACCTATTAATTATTTATGGCTTGATGGATGAATTATTAGCAGTTATGGTGTTGTTAACCGAGGTTCATTTGGGGATATGGCAAGTTATGGTATTATTAACAGAGGTTCATTTGAGGAAAAGGCAAGTTATGGTGTTGTTTTCAGAGGTTCATTTGGGGCTATGGCTAGTTATGGTGTTGGTAACAGAGGTTCAATTGGGGATATGGCAAGTTATGGTGTTGTTAACAGAGGTTCAATTGGGGATAAGGCAAGT
>NW_008707426.1:116122-207300 GCF_000327385.1 Lottia gigantea
TGAGCTCAGAATTTCGAGACTAAGACGTCAGTTCATGTAGGCCTAGGCATTGTCTTAAACGCCATCATTCCGAAGTCTTCGTCAAGTAGCCTAATCTGTTCACTCCAACCCCTATATTTCTAAACCAAATATGCCAATTTTTAAATACAATAACGTAACAGAATTGTCGAATTACTTGGGATATCATTTTCGTTCTGGAAATCTGCGTTTGGTTGACCAACACAAGGTCAAATTTCCTTTAATGAAGATCTGCATTGCAAATTCGTCGTTTTATTCTGTTGAGGTGATAGTTTTGATCAAGCGGCTCCGATTTAATAAAGAACTGCTTAAATGTTTGTCATCTGTTTCTCATGTCTGCTTGTGCCTTCGTCTGCCCTCTCAGTCCAAGGGCGAAAACTCTAACGTCATTCAACGTCAATTGGAACAGTTTTCAGTTCATGAGCGAATATATGAACCTAGGCTACATTTTGTCATATTATTTGATCAAGATATCTCAAGCCATTCATATGAGAGGACAGTAGTAAAGGTCTAATGGATAAACCAAATATATGTACTAACATGCCGAATTGCGAAACATAAGTAGGCCTAGGCCTAGCAGCTAATGAGGAAGTAGGCTATATCAATCACAAGTAAGTAATTCATAATGAAAAATGGTACCAGGTTTTGGCGCCATTAATTATCTCCACATGTTGGGCTTAAAAAATGAGAACTATGCATTGAAAACAATTAATCGTCACACTGCTTGAACAGAGCTCTAGCTGACTATTAATAGTTTAACTCACCAAAATCAGATTACAATCTCACACGAGGTTATTCAGATAATTGTTTTATTATAGACCTGATGATAGGTCGAATATACTTCACCCTGACCTGAACTCCATATCAGTTAGAGATTCCAATCTACGACTGACGTGTGGGTGAGCCAAGTTTAATTTTGGTGCAAGCTATATTTTGTGCCATCTTGAAAAAAGTTTGTCATAGGACACAATAACCACCAGTATTTTGTCCCCAAAACACATTAATTGGGTGAAGTGTGTCCCAACTCCCCCTCTCTATCCCCCACAATCTTCTCCTACAGTAGCGTATTAAGGGGTAGGGGTCATTAGCCCACAGCCCTCCTCTCACGTCTGTGAAAAGTCTTATTTAAAGTGCTAAAAATTCATCTCATGCCATCTGAAATACTCCTGGGTTCTCTGGTAGTCTCCAGTACCCCCAAACTCAAGGAGCTTCGGCCTTTAGGAGAGACGGCTCACATTTGTCGCCTTCCCTCAGACATTTTCAAGATACGCCAGTGTACAAAATATATTGACATGACATGATTTCAACCAAAATACAAGGTCACGGTAAATAATTACATGACCTACACTGACCGGGAAGTTTAAAGGGATATTCATATCAAATCATTGATCAGGTTTCATGCATGATTGTTTTTAATCTTCTTCACACAAAAAATAGGATTTAATGTTCCAGATCCTTTAAAAACAGACCAGAGACGAATTTCGTTATTTGTCATCTATGAATTATGAGGCCTCGGTGGCTCAGTGAGTTAGACGCTTGCTCGCGAACTTGAAGGTCCAGGGTTCAATCCCAGCAAAGGTTTCCCCCCGTCAGTGATGCAAGTGAGAGGGCTGACATGGAAAAAGGTTCTAGTCGTTCGGATGGGACAATAAACCGAGGCCCTGTGTGCCCGTAAAAGATCCCTTGACAGTTGGAAATAGAAATGTCCTAGCAAAATTTCCCTCATTGCACCCGTCTTCAATAGCCCACATGGTGCAGAAAACTCCATTCATTTCACAAACAATCTCTTTAACTTTCAGTGAGTCCACAAAGGTGAAGGCATTTTAAGTACAGTAATTTCCATTGAAGTTTTAAAAAAAATAGTATCCATTGAAGAAAAGGAAATTTTGGAATATAAATTATTTGTTTATTTTTTATACATGATGAATGATGAAAAAAAAAAAAAATGATAATGATGATGATGATGATGATGATGAATACAAGAATCAATTACAATGTGGAGTTTAAAGTTTGGAAACATTCTCAATACATATAATGTAATAATGCACCAAGCCCTCAACCCTATAAAAAGAAAATATGTCAATCAAGATGACCCTTAAAGGGATTGTAAAGAAGTTTTCTATATTTTTCTATATATCGGGGACACTGATAGCATCAATTTTCACCATTCCAATTTTCAATCAGTTGTCTGTGATTCTTGCAATTCCACTTAAAGTGATTGATGACGTCACAAATTGCGAGGAGCCTTTATGTGATTAGTGATATCATCAAACACTTATTTAAAGTGGAATTGCAGGAACCACAAGACGTCCAAGTGCAAATTGATGCTATCAGCATCCCTGAAATTATTTTTTTAGAAAACCCCTTTCAATCCCTTTAATATTGGTGAACCTGTAACAATATTTAATTCTGTATAATAAAACAAAATCTATAACATGAATTTACAAAAAACATACAAAAATAAAAAATATAGATTCAAGTTTTGTCTTTATGTTTATAATTCTGAACACCATTGTAGGACACACTGGAATTGGAAGAAGTAATTGATGTGGTTGCTAGGGAAGAGGAATTGTGGCTGCTACTTGCTATGGGACTGCTGAGATTGGCAGGAAATAATGGCGCTGTAGAATCCTGAAAGCAGACCAAAAATTACAACTTGAAGGAAATTTTAGGAAAAGAAAAACTGGAGCTTGAATAAATTTACATATTATATATATATATATGTGTTTGAGAAAAACTCATGACAAAATGAAATGAAATAAGAGTTTTACATCCTATTTTTCTGCACCTTATGGGCTAGAAGAAGGGCAATGCCATGCAGTGAGCAATGCGGGAAAATTTGCCTTGACAGTGGCTTAAGCCTACTCTTTTTTGATCTTTAACGTGCACAGCCTGTAGCACACTGGGCCTCGGTTTATTGTCCCATCCAAACGACTAAAAAAAATCATGACAGCAATATCTTTTAAAGATTTTTAGTGTCAACTTAAGCAAACTATTTGATTAATTGGTGTTTCTAATGAATTATCATGTATTCTTAATCATATCATTAT
This sequence comes from Lottia gigantea, assembly GCF_000327385.1. NCBI lineage: Eukaryota > Metazoa > Mollusca > Gastropoda > Lottiidae > Lottia > Lottia gigantea. Next base: position 119,191 of record NW_008707426.1, read on the forward strand.
GTTCTTATTGCATATAATTAAGAGGTTTAACCTATCATAAATGGCCAGGTACATACAGTCTGGATAAACAAAAAAGACTTTTTGACCTTTCTTGATCTCTCATTGGAATTCTGCTTTTAATTCTCCTCTAATTTAGCTAATTATGAATTAATTATGGACATGTGAGACAAACTGGTATTTTTCCAAGTCATAAGAACACTTCTACTTTCTATATAAGTATTGGCATTTTCATTTATGAAAATACCGGAACCCATCTTTAATGCACAAATGGGAATCAGTGATAAAAACACAAGAAATTTTTAATTAGATGGCATGTTATTTACACAATTTGTTGAAAAAATTCAACTGACCTGTGATGGAGCTGAAAGACGTGATTCTACTGAAGTTCTCGGAGATGCTGAATCTAAAATATACAAAATATGACATTTATTATCAGACCCTTCTATTTCTAGACCGAAACATCTGCCTTTATTTCAGCCTCTGATTAAAGAGACAGAAAAACCAGGCCCTGTATTATGGGGATATTGACGCACCCTCGAAGGTGCTGAGAATAAACCTATTCATTTAAATTCGGATCTAAATTTTTGTAGTTCAGTCATAATCCCCCTACACCATTTATTTAGGTAATTTAATGTTATGTCTGTTGTCAGAAGAAAGGCATATTCTGTGGTGTGGAAAATCCCCAAAAAGGGGGCATGGTTTCTCTGACTTTACTCCAGTCGATAACTGTCAAAATATCTATCAGAGGCTGGAATAGATGTTTCAGACTACTCTAATTCAAAATGTCTTACCATTAAACTGTTAAATATTTCAATTCTGACATAAATAAAATTAAAGATGGGTTTCCTTATTTTTAGTGTCAAAATAAACGAACTATTTGATCATTGATGTTTTTAATGAATCATATCATTATAATCTTATTGCATATAATCAATAGTTTTAACCAATCATAAATGTCCATTAATAGACAGTCTGGATAAACAAAAAAAGTCTTTTTGACCATTCTTGTTCGGTCACTCATTGGAATTCTGTTGGTAATTTTCTTCTAATTTAGCTATATATGAATTAATTATGGACATGTGAGACAAACTGGTATTTTTCCAAGTCATTAGAACACCTCTCCTTTCATATAAGTATTAGCATTTTTATTTTCATAAATGAAAATAGGGGAACCCATCTTTAAACAGTCTTTTATTGAGTCTTATAGCCTTTCTGGTTTACCACTCTAGAATAGATAATAAGAAGACATACCACTAGGACTAGGAGTTTGTTGATGTGGACTAGGGTTCGTGTTTTCACTCTCATTGTCCTGAAATATACAAACACAATTGACAATTAAACCACAGACGACAGTTGAAACATACCGCATGTTCGGCCATAAACAAAACAATAAACTCAAAAAACAACACAATTGCTCAATTGGTAAGTTCTTCACTCTGGAGATTTATGGAATCAAACAGAACGTTAAACAAAACAAGTTGGAACAGAGTTGAAGATGCATTCCAGTGTGCGGAAAAAAACTGTAGGTGAAGATGGCATTCAAAATGGCAGAGGAGGATGTGACATGGTGGGGCCAGAGAACTAATAAATACATACCCCGATATCACCATTTGGTATTCTAGTTCTAGAGCTATCATCAGGTGAGTTTGGGTAATTTGAGAATGGTAATGAAAGTCGAGCGTTAACTGCTAGTAGGTGATCACGTCGACTCGTTAAATTTTTAATGTATTCTCCTAGTTGATGATTTTCATTTTGCAATTGATATAAACAGTTTAACAGAGAAGCAACTGAAAAAACAAAATTTATTCACTGAACAAAATACAGACTTAAAGAATGTTATATTGCTAAATAAGAAATCTTAACCAGTTTGAAGGGACAGTTGCGCCATTTTGGGGGTTGGTTTGGGTCTTGAATATATGTAAATAGTTTTCAGAAGTACTAGAAATATACGAAAATCGCATAATTCTTTCAAATATATCTCAAACTAGGAACATCATTTTCTATTTCTATAGGTGTCTTTTCTAAATATGGCAGTGTCTCAAGAAAAGATGACTCTTGTTTTTAACTGATAATTCTGTACACACATGGATTTGAAGTCTCAAATATCGACAGTAGGCTGTGAACACTATAACTGATTGACTTAACTAAAAAATTCCTGTTTCTGAGACTAAATTCTGGTATAAGTATTGCGGTTCATCTTTATTTTCCAAAGAAATAAAGTGTTGTACTCACTATCAAAATGTTGTCCCTGTTCCATTAGAAACTGAGATCCTTGTTCCCACTGTTTTTCTAGTAACTGTTCCATGCTGGACGGGAAACTACAACTTAATAAATTCATATTTTATTTTACATGAAAACAGGGGGCAAACTGACCTGCTCTGGACCCTATGACCAATGGGTTTCCGAGAAATGAAATGAAATGAATGGAGTTTTACGTCTTTTCTGCACCATGTGGGCTAAACGGGCAACGCCATAGAGGGTACAAGGAGCTGAATTTTGCCATGGTCAGGGGCACCTTTAACATGCACAGCCTGCAGCACACAGGGCCTGGGTTTATTGTCCCATCCAAACTACTAGAGACTTTTTCCAACTAATTGGTTTCCCAGGGCTAGTGCCCTAGTGGCTAACTGATAGCACCCACTTCATCTGCCTCTTTATTCAAACATTAGTTCTTCCACAGTCTGCACTCTTTTATTTTTATTTGAAAAGTTCTTGTAAATACCATGAAAACTCTCATAAGTAATAGAAAAGTAAAAACTCACTCAACAGGAGTAGAATCATCTGGTCGAGAATCCTGCCGACTGGGGAATATTTTAGGGGGTCCGTTATGAAGATTATTCTCATGATGATCTTCTGAAAGTGAAATAACAAGGTTTATAGTAATAGGTTACCTTTCTGAGGTTGACAGCAGTGAGTTTTGGATATGAAGACCTTGCTGGGTATTCTCGTAAAGATCTTAGTGCTAGGATATCTTAGAAACAGTGTTAGGAAATAAGATCCTAGAACTAAGATGGTTTCGAGAAGACGCAGCCATAAATATTATTTTGGATCTTGTAAAACAATAACTTATGAAAAAGTTTGGGTTTATCACAGAATTCAGCATTATAAGCAGATTCATTTTTTTTAAGGTTTAATTTAATTGGTTAAAATTTCACCCTAGGGTCTGTGGATTCCTCTACAAGTAATCTAATGAAATTAATACCAAGGTCACGTACTGGTCATGTTTCAAGCTATTTATAGCTGATCATCACAAACCACTCTCACGTTAAACAAAATCACCTTTACAAGCTAGTATCGACAGTCTAATTATCTCATTGGTCATAAAGCTCTTCTTTTGGTTTCACTATCCCTCAATTCATAGTCAATATTTAGACACAGATTCTGCATGACACGCTGTGATTGGTAGAAATGAACATCAACAGTACATGACCTTGGTATAAATCTGTTTAGATTACAAAGGAGACAGACGAAAAAAAACCGAAACAAAATTGTAATCTAATATTAATTAGATTTGAGTAAAAGAGGCTACAAAAGGTTTCTGTAGCCAAAACAGAAAAACAAATGTACATTGGTGACAAAAATATCCTGACTGCTTTTTCCACCAGAAACATGTAACATTCAATGTTGCTTTTTCAGATTTTTATCTTATACTTTTGGATTAAAAAAATTAACCAAAACGCCTGAATAAGGAAATATGGATCAACATGACAGTCAAGCAAAATACACCAATAAAAAATGAATAGACCCAACAATGTAGATATATAAAACTAGCAAATACTACACCAATTTCCACATCTAAAACTACATCCAGTTCCTGTGACAGGGAAATATATAGGACTAACATGTAGGACATTTTACACTTATTCAAAAGGGATACAACTCTCCAGTTAAATTTTCTTCCAAGATGGCACTTAATTGGTGAGTTCTAAACAGACTCGGTTTGTTCCAATTCTGACCGAATCGAACCATACGAAAGTGAATATGTCACATTCAAAATTTTCAAAATCAATTTCCTTCTCTACCATTGTGAATTCAGTCTGAACCTACTAATTTTTCGACACATGTATATTGCAACCTCTACAGTAAGGTCTAGCACTATCCTACTTGACTTTTCATTCTGTTAACTTTTGCTTGACCTGTTTTAACCAATCATGTGATTGTCCTTTCCATCGACGGGATAATTAAGGAAAGGACTACCACGTGATTGGTGAAAACAGAGGTCAAGCAAAGGTTAACAGAATGAAAAGTCAAGAAGGACAGTGTTAGACCTTACTGTAGTGGCTACGTACAAAGCTAATAGCTAATAAAAAATTGAGGTTAGGTCAAATTTTCATTAGACTGGTGGATAGTGTTCTGAATCCCAAAAGTGAAGAATTTGATTTAACAAATCAAATCCCAAAACCCATTTTCCTGCTGTCACAGTATGAATAGAAAACAGGTGGTGGCTCGTTTGATGAATTCAAAATGTTTGGGATTCATAAAATCGACCTGACAATCAATAAAACAAGTTAGAACGGAATTCATAAAGAGTTTCACATTATAGTAGGTACAGACAAAATTCAAACCATGAAAACTGTTTCTATGTAACTAGAGGTTTGCATCCCTTTCAAGCATGCACAAAAGAGAAAGTGTTGTCCTCACCTCTCCTAAAAGAGGGCAGTGATAGAGTAGGGGGACCCAGAGACAATGCCGAGAAACTTCCGTCAATGGCTAGAGAAAAAAATAAAATTTCAAACATAGGAATCACCAAAAAATACTTAAAAAATTGTTAGAGCCTGTCTTCTGATTGGAGGGTGTCTAATTATTTGAAATTCTTTTCGATTGGACAATTTCAAAATTTGAATCGATGTATTGAAAATTGATTGGTAGACATCCAAAGTGACAGATTACCTGATTGGTTGAAAGGTGATAATGAAATTGGTCCCGATGCAGACAAACTCTGAAAAAATGGGCTTCCACCAAAAACACTGCTGGTAAAATTCGGGCTCCTGAAATAAAAAGCAGCCATTTTGATTTTCTGAAAAAAATTGCATAAAAAAAGCCAGATGTTTTACTTTACCCCAGAGCCATGCTCAATTTAGCATTAACCTATTGGACTTCTGAAAAGATATTTCAGCGATCCTTGGCTTTATGCTTACCTTTCACGTTCCGTTGGCAGTGGAATAGTTCAGTAAAAATTCTGATTTTGTGAATCTCAACCTTAAACTGTGCCATCAAACGTAAATAAAATACTTAGGGTAGTGCTTGATTGGAGAGTGCAGAACAGGTCTGTTTCAATTCTACCCTCAATTAAACAGTACAGGAGCACAATATATCACATTCAAAATTTCCCTCATCTATTTCCTTCTCCGCCATTTTGAATTCTGTCTGCACACGTCTGACTGTTCCAACTTGTTTTATTGAACGTCCAGTTGATTCCATGAATCCCAAACATGCAGAACTCGCCAATCGAGTGCCACCTTAATCTCTAATATATTGTTAGAACATGCAACGACCCATCAGTGACTCAAAACATTTCATATTTTGAGAATTAGATAATACTTACCCTAATGTGGATGAAGTTATTGTTGATGATTTAGGTTTCTGCCCGCTACTGTGAGATGATGTTGATGACACTGTTGATGGTGCTCCTGAGGCTGTTGTGGACGAGATTGAATGTTTCTTGCTGCTGCTCAAGGTTATTGATGAAATACCATCTTTACTGTTCCGTTTGTTTCCCACAACTGCAGGTTTCACCTTTTTCAATTTTTTCTTATTTTCCGACTTTTCTTGAGACCTAAAGGAACCAAGTGCAAAGAAATTAAAGGGATTGTAAAGAATTTTATTAAAGTTTTTCATGTATCAGGGACATTGATAGCATCACTTAGCATCATTCCAATTTTCAGTCAGATGTCTGTGGTTCCTGCAATTCCACTAAAACAAAGTGTTTGATGACACCACTAATCTCAAAAAATGCTTTATCCATTAAAGCCCTGCGCAACAAGTGAATTTGAATCAGAACCTCATTCCCACCTCACAAACCCCCACCCACGTGAACCTTTCTTAGGGCCTCTCCTGTAGAAGCTTAATGACAAGTTGATCCCGTCTAAACACCAAATAGTCTTGATCTTACCTCGACCTTGACCTTTTGCCAGCAGAGTGTTCTGTATCTGGTGAATTATGGGATGGAAAGACAGAAGGTGAAGATGTTTTATCAAAGGATGATGAAAATGCGGGAGATTGATCTGAAATGTATAAGTTTTTACATTTTAATGGTCACAATGGGATACACTCAAACAGTGGTTCTTGCATTTCTTGCCTTGAATGAGATATTCCATTTTGAAAAATATATTTCCACATTTATTTCTTTATGGAATATTGCCATCTCTGGAAATAACCGGCTTGCGCATCGGGAAATTTTCCTGAATTGAAGAAATATGACTACACAGATCCAGACAGAACCTTTTCACAACTCAGACGATAGAGCGCCACTTAGGTTTTTCGGAATAGATTCAATGAATGTTGCCTACCTTTTTCATGCTTGGGTTCTATTTTATGAGGAGTATCTTTGATATCAGCTGTAGTAAAACCAGTAAATTCTGTTGGAGAGAGCAGCGAGGAATCAGTGGTGTTGCCACAATTTGGTGGCGTCTGCAACACTTTCTTAGATTCCAAGGTTGACTGAAAAACAAAACCAAGAACTTCAGGTTACAGGTAACCTGTCATGTAAATATTTAACTAACGTCACACAAATGGTCTTGGGTGGTAATTTTTGTTGCTGAGTAGAGCTTGTCGAAAGTTGCAGGCTGCGGGCACACGATGAGACAAAAAATCTCCAGTTGGTCGTTTTCAACTATGTCGATAATCAGATGGAAGCATGGGCGCACATTAAATTTTACTCAAGATTTGCTCAGGCAACAAAAATCAGCATGTTCTTGCAGCATTTACCTCAAAAGACATCAAACTGAATTTGAAAGGCAGAGCTTATCTTATGCTGCTGACACGTTTGGGATATAAAATCCAGCATCAGTATAACATGTATTGGAAATAAACTGGTACATACCTTTTTCTCGCTGTCTGTTTTACTGGGTGTAGATTTTTCTGGAGAAGTATCAGGCGTATCTGATGGAATGGGTTTGAATGCTGGGATTGTTTTAATATTTGTGTCTCTTTTCTAAAAATATACAAATTTTATATCAAAAATTGTTGCCTCCATATTAATAAAAAAATAAAATTAGAAAAGAAGTATGACTTCTTTAAAAACCAAAACCATTAAGATTTTGTTTGTTTTTAGCGGTTCATGTAATTCAAATGAAAAGAATGTAGTTTTACGTACTACTTTTCTTCACCATGTGGGCTAATGAAGATGGGCAACGCCATGCAGTGTGCAATGAGGGAATTTTGCCAACACAGCGGCATTAGCCTACTCTACAACTGTCGAGGGACCTTTAACTTTCCTGTAGCACTGTCCCATGTCAGTCCCTTCGACCTGCACCACTGACAAAAGGAAACCGGGTTGAAAAATCAGAAGGTATTATTTTGACATTTGCCGAAATTAAACCCTGACCCTTCAGGTTGACGAGCAGGAGTCTAAATCACTGAGCCACCACGACTCTGTTATAATTTAAGATTAACAAGATTATAATGTCAGTATCACAAACTTCATTAGGGCAATTTATATCATTATAAGTGAAAAATGTAGGCCAACAAGATACTTTGAATCCCTTTCTATGCAAGGTAGCAAATGAAATGAAATGAATGGAGTTTTACGTCCTAATTTTCTGTACTATGTGGGCTAATGAAGAAGGGCAATGCCATGCAGGGTACAATGAGGGATATTTTTGCCAGGACAGCTGCATTAGTCTGCTCTTTTTCAATTTCCAACTGTAGAGGGATCTTTAACTTACACAGCCACAGACTAGATGCTTATCATTTATCATTTCGACCTATGCACGGGTTGAACCCTGGACCTTCAGTTTAGCGAGCAAGCATCGAACTCACTGAGCCACCGCAGCTCCCTATGCAAGGTAGCTTATGTCCACATAACAGTCAGCTATGGAGTGGACAGAAATCTCAAAAATTAAAATATGGTAACTTACCAGTTTTTTACAATGGTAGGCACAGTAACCACAATATTTGACATTATCACCATAGTTACCAGCCTCTTCACACAACAGACCTTGAGACTGGGCACTGAAATTTTATAATTCCAAATACTGAGTTCTGCCTAGGACTGGGTATCGATTACCAAATTGAGATCGATTATTTGATTAATAATCAGAATAATTTAATTGAGAAACCCTGTAATACTAAATTAGAAACATACCAAAATTCTTAATTTCATGGGCAATATTTGCATCATAGAAGTATGATACTCATGCTTTGATGTTATTATAGTTTATTGTGGGTAAGTTATGTGCTGAAGGGAACCTATGTGGAAGAGATTACTACTTGTTAACGGGTACAGTGGAGAAAATGTAGCTTTGATATACAATTAGTTATTAAATTTGATAATTGATAATCAAAATTATTCATTATAGCGATGATAATCGATTGTGTCGATCATTTGACCCAACCCTAGTTCTGGCATGTTTAAATCAGATATCATTTGAAATAAAAGGATTGTAAAGAGATTTTCTAAATTCTGTCTATTATGTAAGTGTCCCTGATACACATCAATAACATTCATAAATCTGAAGCTTCTTACCAGGTGACATGAAAATACTGTTTACAACCATTCTTATTACACTGCATACAGGCACCGGTAGAGGCCTTGGATTCTCTTCCCTGTTCTTCACAAATATAGCAAACCTGAATCAAACCAACATCTGATGATTAACATGAACAAGCTGGGTTTGAACACTGGGTTCTAGTGGAGAAAACCAAAATTAATGATCTAATAGCCCACATCATTATGGTGGTGGCGTCATATTACTGACAAATGTTGAAGAAGGTCTTCTTTAGACCCTAACTGAAGCGACTATATCAAAAATAAAAGCCAATAAAAAGGAACAAAAGTTCATACAGAGTGAATTTTCAAAATACTGGACCATTTCATCAGTGAAAATATTCAAAATTTTTGAGTGGATTATTTTAGTTTTGCAATAAAATATTCCATTCAAGGAATCATGCTTGTCAACTCATTGGCAGAGGTAAGTTTTACTTTGGAAACAAATCATCATTCATACCACTACTTTGTTGAATCGTTCTTGAGGGACGTCTTTTAGAACTATCGGTTCCATCGTCTGTACATTGGCAAACCAAGCTTCAGGAATAAATAGAGCACACACCACGTGGCACCAACCTTAAACAGGGAACGATAATGGTTTGATAGCATTAAACATAACATAAATAATTGATTTCTAAATTCATGAACAAATTTATAAGCTTATGATGTATGGATTTACAATTTGATAATTTTAATTTGAGAGTCATATCAAGCAGGAACATAGTTTAATAGTCACAAAGGTCTATAAAAACAAGCTTTTTAATAAATACCGTATCTGTAGAAGCAAGACAATTCCGTTGATCAAATATATCATGCAAAGTATGGCAAAATCAGGAGTAAAAGTCTGATATTAGTGGAATCCTCTAAAGACAAGCACCATAAGTGTTTCGAAAAGAGTAAGCATGGTCTGCTTTGCACACAACACCCGATACTACTATAATGGTCAACATCATGAGATACAACCAGATCAATTCATGCCTGACCAAACAAATGCAAGAAAAAATGAAATGAATGGAGTTTTACGTCCTACTCTTCTGCACCTTGTTGGCTAATGAAGACGGGCAACGCTATATGCAGAGTGCTATGAGGAAAATTTTGCCAGGACAGCGGCATTAGCCTCCTCTTTTTTGATTTCCAACTGTCGAGGGATCTTTAACGTGCACAGCCTGTAGCACACGGGGCCTCGGTTTATTGTCCCATCCGAACAACTAGACGCTTTTTCCATGTCATTCCCTCTTACCTGCATCACTGACAGAGGGAAACAAATGCAAGAAGGAGTTATTGTATCTATCAAGCAGTTCTCCATAACCACCATAAAATTTTCAAGTGTGTGAAAAAAAAAAAATACCGGTACTAGTACTGTTCAGTAAAGACACACACTTACTGTTTGAATCTGTTCTTTTCAATGCTCCATCTTTCATTGGACACAACTCACATTTCTAAAATGGCACAAAAATTACAATTTCAAATAGTGTCACTTAAAAGATAAGCTCTCAACGACTATGCACAAAACAAACCTACAAGTGTATATGTATAACTAATGCAAAGACAAACTGTTAGAAAAAACACAATAGTTTCTAATTAGAAATACACTCCACCTTAGTAGCATTGTTTTATTTCCTTATAGTTACACTTTCGATTTCACAAACTTGTAAAAAATGGAGTTACGTCCCTTGGCTTCAGACTAATTTATCGGAAAAGACAACAAAGTTTACAAATTACGTTAGAAAATCTACGAAATCATTTCCTTGCAACAGAAATTCGTCAATTAGGAATTTAACTCCAACTCTCCTATGTTTTAAAAGCCGAAAACAACATATTAAAACAAGATTATGTCAACTTCCGGTTAAGAGAGGGAAAAAAATGGCTGACTTACAACTCTTGCAGCTCGTTCTTGAGACTCGCATTTGCGACAATACCACGGACCTTTCGGCACTTGAATGATACCATAGCAAGCTGAAATGAATAAAAAATTCATTTAACATTATAAAACTGTGATCAAAACTATTGTAAGCTGTGTAGTTTTTCAAAAGGACGATGTCAAATTAGCTTACCCTGATGAACAGCAACATTACACCCTTGACCATCGCAATATACTAGCGGATTCTCCGTCCAACCACGTTCGTCCGAACAAACGCAACAACCTCCAACCATCTCCTTCATCCTGTAGCTCGCGCGATGGATAAATTAATCAGTTGTCAGCTCATACTAAAATAGTAGCGATCAAATACAGAATTATCACTAAAATATACAAATAAATAACAGTTTTCTTGAGTCGGCCATTTTTACCGCAATTGGATAATGTAGGTCAGTACGCATGCGTGATTTTAAAACCACGTGGGATTTGTTATGATTCGATCTGAACCACATGCTTTCTAAAATAATAATAACAGACCACTCATTCGCACTGTACAAACTTCCCTAGAATCTTTATTTCCCGATAAAAAATTAAATGACATTTCTATCAAAGGTCGCAATAGAGGCAGATGTTTGTCCGAAATGTTTCCATGAACTTTTCCTGTATTTTTCATGTTTTCGAGCTGTTACCCGATATTTTTTCGGACCCCCCTTGTCTCTTACGTTTATGGGTCAACATAACTGTAGTAAACAGAACCAAATCTTGACAGAGTAAGTGACGTCCCCTGACCTCAGAGAAAATTGGGCCAATTTTTATGGCAGTGTAAACGTGGCTGTAGAAGACTCTAGCAACATAGGCTACCTGGATAATTATCGAACCATTGTCAAAGGAGCATGTAAATGAAATTATTGCAGTTTTACGTCCTACTTTTCTGCACCATGTGGGCTAATGAAGACGGGCAACACCATGCAAGGTACAATGAAGATAATTGATGTAGGTGACTACACATGGAACCTAACCTAAGTACGAACTCTATCATCAAAGCTACATATTATAGTACATTTCCCCCCCCCAAAAAAAACGACTTCCCACTGGTTTAGAAATGTTGTTTTTGAATGTGAATGTGAAGTACATCCGGTTCCATTTCTTAGCAACGCCCCCAACCCCCACAATCTTTCCGTTGCGCTTTGCTACCATACTCAGGCAATAGATCTGGTCACTTATGTAGGCTATGTATAATTGGTCGAACACAAACAAAAAATTACTATTGCCTAGTCGAAAACGTCAGAAATTAGACAATTAGTCGTTTTATTCAGTGTCGTTTGGGTATAATTTGGGACATTAGTTTCACAATTTTGGACAAAACACTGCTATTTGTGTGGTCCTAGAAGATTGCAATTTTCAGGGTCATATCTCCACACCCCATTCTATTGACGACCCAGAACCAGATTATCAATATTTAAGAAATAACACACCGTACATTTATGTTTCAACAATTAGAAGAAACATTTAATTAATGCCCAGTACAGAAAATGGACTGTCCATTGCATCATTATCGTTGGCAGCAGTGTCACCATGCTCCCAATTGCGTTTCAAACGAAATCTCACCAGGAAAACTGGTCTGTCATTTAAGTCTTGTAGTGGACGAAGGTTACCGAAGTCTCCGATGATCTCACCCTCTCTCTGAGTCTCCATATTTCTTACTACATAAGGCTGAAATGTCAAAAGAGTTGTGGTGCTAAATACAAAGCGGGCATTTTTAGCCTTCCTGCTAACCTCAAATCAATGTTTTGTGCTAGAGAAGACGTGCTATGCATTACTGACACGCAGTCAAATTAAAAATCTTTTTCCCTTTTGTGACCTATGTAGCGTGCAATTAGGTGAATTCAAATAATAAAATAACCCCCAGAAGCCAACTTACATAGAAGACTGATACTTTGCGTGGTTGCTTGGCAACCAACCAGAGAACAGATTCTGAGCAAGGTGGAGTGGTAAGACCGCCGTTGAAAACATAATATTCAGGGTCATCGGCCAGTAACTCATTTGGGTTGATTTTGGATTCTTTTTTTTCACCTACAAAACCAAATATACAAGAATACAATATACAACAATATACAAATGTACAGAACAATCTTTAAAAGCCAAAAAACCCACAATGTAGGCTACAAAACTACAAATTTTCTATTCTAGGTAAGCGGAATACACCTAACGCGATTTTAGAAGTTACAGTAGAATAAATGTTTCATTTTTTTTATTGCCCGAGAGGAGAGGGGCCCCATGTCCCCACCCTATATATATCACTGCTTTCATATCATTGAATTCCTTAGTACCTGATGCTGTGTGCTCCCCTTCAAATTATGTGGCCCTTGCCAACCCCAACTCTCCACCTTTTGACCCATAGAAACGCCTGTAGAAACGAGATATAAATAGCCTACCTATAATGTGGCCAATTCCCGGTTTGTTTTCTTAATTTACGGACACATGTACGGAAACTGTTAATATTATACTAGTACAGGAAACCCCTCTCGTGCAAAGGTCGCTTTGACTGGCAAAAATTGACTTGCTCAAACATCGACTGTGGGTGGGATAACGAAACTCAAAGCAGCCATATTGCTTTACTTTTGGTTTCATTATAGTCGGATACGGATTCTACATGATACGCTATGATTGGTCCAAGTGAACATCACAAGAATGCGGCCTTTGTACTTATCTAGTTAGATTGCAATGTAGAATAAAAAATATCAGAAAAAAGAAACGGTCATCTAATTTAAATTAGATTGGACTGTATCAAGCCAACTCACCGCATAGTCCATTAGGTAAATAAAAGTTGCATACAACACCAGATCCGCTGTTATCCGAATCATCGGCAACGGGAAAAGTCTTTTTGCAGATTGGCCAAACAGGGTGGAATGGAATTAACTGTTTAAATTTGAAGATATCAGGTATCTTGACATTGGCACATGGACCGTCTGAAATTGAAAAAAATAGAAAAGATGAGTCGTCTTTTTAAAGATGGGTTCTCTTATTTGGAAAATAATGAAAATGCTAATACTCATATATATGAATAGAAAGTAGAGGTGTTCTAATGAAAAATACCAGTTTGTCTCGCATGTCCATAATCAATTCATAATTAGCTAAATTAGAAGAGAATTACAAGCGGATTCCAATGAGGGACCGATCAAGAACGGTCTAAGTCTTTTTTTTTGTTTATCCAGACTGTACATACATGCACATTTCTGATTGGTTAAAACTCTTAATTATATGCAATAAGAACATAATGATATGATTAAGAATACATGATAATTCATATAGTTTGCTTAATTTGACACTAAAAGATAATGAAACCCATCTTTAACCTGCAGATAATTATGGGCATACATATATTTAAAAGCAATAATTTGGAAGGTGATCTATAAACACTATTACTGATTAGCTTATTAAAAATTCCCGTTTCCGAGACTAGGGTACGATGGCGAACTTGTCCCGTTAAGACAAGCTGAATTCTAATTTAAAAGTTTTTATTGAAATGCAGACCTGTATATTTCGTTTTATGTTTTCAACTTTAAACACACTTATTACCATGAAAAAATTTGACGTTATCCAGTAAGAACTCCAGTGAACGCTCTAGCCAGAAAAACTGGTCAGATCATGGATGGCAGGTGTATCAATCCGTAAAAAGAATCTCTTTTAATCATATTGAGAGATAATTGTTAATTGTGTAAGCAAAGTAATGGACTAATTATACCAAAAACTATTAGACAGGAAAAAATAAAACCGACTTACCCTCTTCTTCGAATTCCTGGACATCCTGGATCATTTCGATCAGATCATCAAAGCCGTCTCTTCTCCTTTCTCCCTTGGAAGTCTAAAGATAGAATACACCATTAGTTTTTTCAGAAGAAAGTATGTAAATACCATCTTCAGTATATCAAAGTCCATGTATTACGAACTTCATCAAATACCTTGACTTCAAAAGTCACTTTTCTTGTAACAAGCTTGTTTGAAAATGCAGTTACATGATTGGATTGTACGCTAGCCAATCAAAGCTCACGCCTGAAAGGATGTAAACAAAAAGTCATATAGGTCTATTACAGTCTTAGAGGATTCAGATTGGCTTTATTCGCCATCGCGCAATCCAATCAAATCACTGCATTTTCGAACTTCTTTTGTACAAAAAGTGGCTATTGAAGGCAAATTATCAAATGAAGATATATCTTGAAATTTGTGACGACAAGCCTCTAGCTGGTAACGTATTTAGGGAGAGGGCTATTGGGCCAGGTCTTTAGTTCTAATTTTGAAATTAAAAATAAGCCATTCAAGGGCTAAAAACTGGCTCCTGGAGGGCATTTGCAGCCTCAAACATAGCCTAGAGGAGAGACACATCTCCTTTTGGCCCCCTTTTCCAGGCATTTGCTAGATGCGCACTTGATTGCTGAAGCCACATGTTACAGGTAAAGTTCTAGCTATCTAACTATAAAAAAAAGACATGACTTTACCGATAAGAAAATAGAGATGACGAGGAGACCTTGTGGGTGATTGGCGGCTTCTTTTAAATCCCCGAAATCCTCTCGTATGTGAACAATGTGGGCCTGAAACAAAAAATAAACAGTTTGTATATGGTATGTAGTCTGGGACGGCGGAATCACAGAATAAAGTGAGAGAGGGCGGTACAAATATCACTTGCCTCTCACTTACGTACATTCCGACCCCCCATTTCCCTTAAATTCCCAATGTCAAGCTTATACGAACATAGTCTTATGCCTTGACTGTGATTTGTCTTATGAATTCAGTTATCAGGTGGCTGGAGCCTAAACAAGTTGGGAGACCAAGAGAACTAGCTGGTGGACGGAATCCCCAAGAACTAGCTTGTAGACGGAATCCTCAAGAACTAGCTAGTAGACGGAATCCTCAAAAACTAGCTGGTCTAAAGGATCGAAAGGGCAAGGATCCTTGAAAGATATGGTCCTTCTTTTCAGTCCTTGAATAAATTTTTCCCAAATTAAAAAGAACAAACCTCGCCATCAAAAGATCTACCATTCAATGTATTTTCAGTCTGTCTTTCTTTATGCCTGACACCAACATGGAAATGGACATTCTCGATAAAATATCGTTTACCCACTGGACTTCCAATTCCTTCCAAATAGACCTTATCGGCGCCCACCTTTCTCTTAAATGCAGGCTGAATTCCTGAAATAAGTTAACGGACGGTTTCGAAACGTGTGGAAATAATTAACTAATTAGCCTCCGGAAATCTCTTTATCTGGAATTTTTGACAATCCACAATACATTTTGCCGTTCATATTTTGGATAATAGCTCACACAGAAGCCATATATCCTTTCCTTCGCCTAAAAGGAATTATAAAATGGGTTTGAAAACAAACTCATCATCGAGAAATCTGAAGTTTCCCTTGACACTTTTGTATCTTGAGGCATTATACCATCTATCGTGCACAAACAACGCCCCCTTTCGTCAAAACCCGTAGCCTACTCGGGATACGATGTTCACCATCATAATCAACGAAACAAAATATTGAGGCAGAAAGAATATTTCGGACTTACCGGTATTTTCCAAATGGCCAACAAATTTGCGACTAGAATATCTGAGCTTTTGTGGAACCTTGTAGATACTCTTAACATCGGGGATATCAATTGGTGACTGGCGTTTTCCGTTTTCGTTACAACATTTTTCTCTTGGGAACTCCAACTTAAACCAACAACGTGGGCCTAAAATTAAAACGCAAAATTGGCGGAGTACAAAGTGAAAGTGTAGCTACATGTTGTCTATTCCAGCCATTTATAGTTCGCAGGTGCGGACAATTTCCACCAAACGTTGCCTAGTTTTTCTGTCTCTAGACAAGCATACAACTTTTTAAAATAGTTATCAGAGGCAAACGTTTCGATCTAAGCAAAAACAAGATGGATAGCAATGCAAAATAAACAAAGTGCAAATTCCATCATTGTACACTGCTCGTCTACATTCAAATACAAATTGGAGCAGTTTTGCAGGACATAAAACTCCATTCCATTTCAATGATAAATTAAAACTATCTTACCTATTGTAGACCTGACATCATAGCTGATACAGGGTTCACCAAAAGCTTTACACAGCTGAAGCTCAGGCTTATGGAAGTGACTCTCAACGTTGACAATAAACAGGGCACCGAGTACGGCAGCAACGACACAACCAGCTCCTTGCAGTTTCATCTTGCTGACAATTCTAAGGTAGAAATATCAGCAGAACACTACAAGACTTGTGAATGATTTCTGAGTGTCTCTCGACTTCTTATATAATCACTGAATCCATCAATCATGTCGCAAGTTAAAAATATTAAAATATAAGACAAAAAAAAAAAAGAATGCGAAAATTTTTTCTATTTTTGAATCAGATATGATATTTTTTGAGCTAACAAAATATATTGACTGTCTTATCTTAAAGGGATTGTAAAGAGGTTTTCGAAACAATTGTATGTGTATCGGGAACACTGACAGCATCCATTTGCATCCCTCATATTTCAATCAGACTACCGTGGTTCCTGCAATTCCATTAAAACTTAGTATGTGATGACGTCACTAATCGCAAAGGGCCAACTTAAGGTGATGAAAACTATTTTGCGATTAGATTTAGAGACAACATGATGCACTCAATTTTAGTGGAATTGTAGGAAACAGAAATGTCTGACTGAAAATTGGGTATGATGCAAATTGATTCTGTCAGTACCCCCCATACATATAACAAATTTAGAAAACGTCATTACAATCCTTTTAAGAAGCACATTTCTATTGTTAACATTATATAATCAACCTTATTAGGGTTGTGGTATAGGCCTAGTGGTTTAATTATGTGGTTCATAAAATAACTTAAAAAGAGACTAACCGTATTACTTTTCAAAATGAAAATCTAACGCCCGGTTTATGTTCCTCTGTATATAATATGACACTGTTTTACTGTCTACTGGCGTACAGGCTTCTATTCAAAAAAGAAATACACTCAAAGTAATTAAGACCTCCATCTTTATTTAGGCTAGCCAGCTTTTTTCCTCAAGGGAGATAACTCTTAGTACAGACATGATATATTAAGACCACAATAATTATGTTAGACCATGACATTCCCATATGATATTTCATGAGCACAACAAAGCACAGTCCAGTGAGTAAATACGTATCATATAATATTGATAGTCTGCTGACGTCACTAATCGCAAAATATGCTTTATCTCATATAGCCCTTTGTGATAAGTGACGTCATCAAATACTTAGTTTTAGTGGAATTGCAGGAACCACAGGCATCTGGTTGAAAATTGGAATGATGTAAAATGATGCTATCAGTGTCCCCCGCAAATATATTTTTCAACAAACCCTTTTACAATCCCTTTAAGTAAAAACAGATACAATCGTGACCTTGGCCAATACTTCTCTTGGTATGTTTTACTTTTAGGACAGTAGGACGTAGAAATTCGTTTGATTTCGGCTGATAGATACGTATTTTATTCAAAAATATTCTAAGGGATACAGTCATGTAATTATCGGATAAAAAATTCAGTGAAGTTACTTAACGAACATATAGAAAAGATAGTGGACCACAGCCATATACGCCCACGTCTACCATACAGATGGTAAATATTCAAGATTTTGGAACAAGGGCAATAAGTCTGCTTCTAACAGTCGAAAATAGCTCAAATTCGAACTTGATCTTTGTTTTATGAATATGTATACACATACCGAATTTCATTTGATTTCATCAAAAAAATATAGTTTTTAGAGCGTTTACAAGCAAATGTTGACGGACGGACGGACGGACAGGGGTGCCGACAATATACGTCCATATAGAGAGATGTGGGCGTATAATAAAAATCAATTCTTATAAACTTTTGGAATGAGGTTCACACATTAGCATCAGACACAGGTTAAATTCTGGAAAATATGCTATTTCAGCAACAATTTTCTAGAGTGTATGGCTTCAAAAGCTTCCTTTTTCGTTCTATTTTTTTTTAAGTTGGAAGATCGATCCATCATTAGTTCTTTATATAACCAATTTAAAGGGATTGTAACGAGGTTTTTCTAAAATTTGTATGTGTATCGGTAACATTGATAGCATCATGCAGTTTTCATCATTCCAATCTTTTTGGGGTGTGAAAGATCAAGGTGATTGCTCCAGGGGTGTGAAGGCTAAAAAGGGTTGGGGAACCTCTGCCCTACACAAATTGTTTGTACTCTGTTTTGTCTCTTTCTGTAAAGCGTAACGGGTGAATTTGAGTCTATCCAAAAAGATAGATGACTTCCTTATGTAAAACTAGCGGGAGGTGTGCAAAATATTTTAACGATCAAGCACCACCCGTACTATCCATCAAAAATGAAATGTCGGTCTGGTTTTTTGGCAAGAAAAACCTTAAAAAATCTTCAAAATGGAACTGTAAGGAAAGTGTAGAGGCATCGATCAAAGTGTAAATGCCGAAATACTGAAAAGATAGCTTGCCGGCAAGGTAACATACTCCCACTGGCAGCTGTCAGAAATGAAAAAAAACAGTCTTAAGTGACTAAAGTATGAATTTTTTAGATAAAGAAATTTTATAATTTGAATTCAATGATGTATATATTTACTGCCAGTTATTTATGCTAAGTAATTCCACAAAATTTTTAAAAATCGATATCAATATCCCAAATACAACAAATTATTAAAATCACACAGATGTAATATCAAGGGCAAAAAATTGTTAAGAGTGAAAATCGTTGAAAATTCAAACTTGACCAAGATCTCATCAATATAAATAAAACGACGTAAAACTCAGTTCATTTCATTTCATTCATCATAAAAATTTCATTAAACTCAGTTGAAAACTGTAGTCTCTATTTTGTTCACAAACGTTTTTCCTAAGTCAAGGGCAATAACTTAAAAACCGTTCATCGAAAAATCGTCAAATTCGAACTTGACCAAGATCTCATCAATACACATTATCACATCAAGTTTCATTAAAATCAGAAAAAAACTGTAGTCTCTATTGTGTTCACAAGAAATGTTGACGGACCGACGGACAGGGGCGACGGCAATATACGTCCCCCTTTCCACGTGGGCGTATAACAATTCTCATAAAACAGGTATATTTAAAAACTTGACAATAAAATTGTCTATAATAAGAAGAACGATCAATCGTATATCTTGTTTTTTGGGTCAAATAAATCATTTTATCTGTACCACGAGTTTCACCTTCAAGGCGTCAGCCGGGGTAGACTACTGTTTTAATCGTATGCAATTCATGACTTTAAAGGAACAGCTCCGCCATTTATGACCACATATGTCCCCTGTAAAAGTTTATCTCTGACAGGAGACGTCTGTGGTTCCTGCAATTCCACTAAAGTGCTTCACGATCAAACACTTAGTTTTATTGGGATTGTAAGAACAACTGACGTCTAATTGAACATTGGAACGGTGCAAATAGATGCTATCAGTGTCCCTGATACACTTGAAATATCTAGAAAACCGCTTTACAGTCCATTATCATTTCATGCCGGGAGGTCGGGGCCAGGGTTAAAGCCAGAAAGTTTGTGAAAACTGCACCAGTCGGATTTCTCGTTCAGCAACCTCTTGTAAGGGCCGCAAATTACCGAATCTTCCAATATTTTCTCCTTTGAGTTTTTAATGCACGTACACGGTCTGCCTGAAAAATTAACGACGTGAATTCGAAAGTTTCAAGCTAATATAGGTAAAAGCCAATGGCGCTGGGAGTACAAAAAAGGCAAGATGGTTTATAACCCCAATCGTACTGCAATATTCATTTAAGGTATGTGTCAGAATGCACTATATCAATTCTATATTTCAAAAAATATATTTTGTTGGGAAAGAACCCTCTCAGACACTTGCGCCTGGGGCTCCCAAAGAGCTGCCGCATGTGAATATTAACCCGTAGAAAATCAATCTGGTCCCTTTTTTTACCCCATGTCTAGAGGGGCTGGGGTCACTACTGGTTAAACGCATTGTACAACTTGCCGAGAACGGTAAGTTTGTAATGATCCGCTAAAGCCTTGTGACAAAAAAAGTGATCACGAAATATCTGGAATGTTAGTTCCGACATGCCCTCTAGGCTACAATGCAGGTGTTCAAACCACACCCATTCGTCATACTTCCCCGGAACATGTCAGAACCCGTATTCGTGATACGATGGGGTGATCCTAATAGAAGCTTAGTCAGCTAAATATCAGGCGCGTCAACGAACTCGCATCGCACGCAAAAAAATCCTACGACGTTCGGAATCCGTAGAATGCGAATCTATATGCGGTCAGTAAAAACTAACTTACATAAGATTTGGCAATTCGTCTAGGCTCTTTAGCCACCAACCAAATCACAGATTCTGAGCAGGGCGGTGTAGTCAATCCACCATATAGTTGATAATACACAGGTGTATCAGCCAGAAGGTGGTTTGGATCGATGATAGGTTGTACAGCATCACCTGAAAGGGGAAATACTTTTAAAACATAGCATGGTTTAGAGTTCTGAATATACACATGGAGCCAAATGGGAAATATGTTCTAACAGACAATCAGGTCCGTAGCTACAGGGAGTTGGGGTTGCTAGAAGTGGAGGCAATGCGATCCAATGCAAGGCAATGCCCATGACTTACCACAAAGTCCATTGGACAGATAGAGGTTGTAGTGCTCTCCAACTTTCTCCTTGGCAGCATCTTTAATGTCTTCAGCGTATGTAACTCGGAATGCTGGTTGATTCCCTCCTCGAATAGATCTCCGTTTCCCGTCTCCGATAATTCCAGAATTATCCAAAGAACTTCCGGAATTATCCGATGAACTTCCGGAATTATCCGATGAACTTCCGGAATTATCCGATGAACTTCAGGAATCATCCAACGAACTTCCTGACGTTTCCGAAGAACTTCCACCAGAATTATTCGACGACATTCCGGAATCAGCCGACGAAACTGCTGAATCAGCAGCAGAACTTCTGGATTTGTGAGATCTAAACAATCGTCTTGTGGAATTACTAAAATATCTTTTAAAATCTGTATGGAAAGGGCTGGATCCTCTTTCTGATTGTTTTAACTCATCAGAATCTTCCGATCTGGACTCAGACTCACTTGATTCTTCGGAGAATGTCGGTGTCGGTGATTCTATGTCATTCTGACACGGGCTGTCTACAACAATAAAGTGGATACAGCGTCAGTAAAAGGTATTCTTGATATGCAATCACGATTGCTAAAGGACAGAGGCTCAACTACCAGGGACTAGTTGGACCAATTAACGGGCCCCTACTCCTAAGGAGCCCCCCACCCCAGAAAAAAATATTAACTTAAAAGAAATCCCGGTCAGTCCAATGCTCCTGGAATATATTTTAAGAAAAAATGTGAGAAACCATGGCTATTTTTAGGAAATACATGTACAGTATATGCTAACAGTTGAAATCTGAAGGTAACAAAAGCTTGAAACTCTGCACACCAAAACCATCTCGAAAGGTCCCTGTCCGCCGGGGGGCTTAAATGGCAGCTTCCCGAGACTGGGGTAGCCTGGCTCAATGGGCGACAACAGTCGAGGATAAGATACAAAATGCGGCAGGTGTATTACCTTGTTCGAATTCGACTATTGCAGGTAACAGCTCGATTAATGTATCAAACGCTTCACTGCTTCTACCTTTACCTGTCTGGAAATAGAAAGAAAATGAAATTTTACGTCCTTCTGCTATGGTTAGTAAATAAAATGATTTACTCCCCTCTTAAATAAAATTTAAATGAAAGTGTATTTGGGGTGGATATTGGTCAATGGCACTCTCCCCACGCCCATGAAAAATCTTTTTTGAAGTGAAAATTAAGCCCTCTAAATTTCTCAAAATTCCTCTCCTGCTGTCTGAAATCCATTGCCTTCAGACATTTTCTAGATACGCCCCTGAATGACAGAAAATAACAGACATATAAAAACAGTAAGTCACAAGGGTGACAATTTCGGTTCTCCGGGATCTTTTCTAACACCTGGTTCTCCACTATACGAGGAGATGATGAATCTTTCCGATAAGAAAATTGAGATGACCAGAAGACCACCAGGATGTTTAGACGCTTCCCGAACTGATTCAAAATCTTCTCGGACATGAACAATGTGAGCCTGAAAAGATAAATAACCACATTATGTGGGATAAGTTTTATGGCACCAGTTTGGGTGCAGGAGAGGCTTTTGCAAATAGGGGTGGGACAATAATATAAGTTTGTAAACGCCAGGTATTTTCTGATGCCAAATTGGCTGAAAATTTAGAATCAGAAAGATTTTTTTATAAAAATAAAATTTTTATGGTGGTGCAGTGCCTTTTTTCAAAATGGCGGTCGAAATTGTTGGAAATAATGGAGAATTTTATACTTAATGTCCCCTGCACTATATACATTATAGCCTGTATGGTGTCTAAGATGGGGTTTTAGTGGTCGCCAAAGTCAAATATGAGTTCAAAAATTAATTTCAATAATCCAAGATGGCGGCCAAAATTAGCGGGAAAATTAGAAATCGTATATATTATGTCCCGATCACTGAATACATAGCTTGCATGGTGTCTAACATGGGGTTTTCGTGGTCGCCAAAGTCAAATATGAGTTCAAAATTTTATTTCAATAATCCAAAATGGCAGAAATCCAAAATGGCGGCCAAAATTGGCAGTAAAATTAGATATTCAAGATGGTGGGAAAATTAAATTCAAATAATCAAATATGGCAGAAATGTAAGATGGCGACCAAAATTAACAGTAAAAAAGAAAATCTGATACAAGACATACAATACACTTCATATTCATATTCAACACCAAACTAATGATATTTAAGAGCGTCTTTAACGAGTTCATCAATATTCTCCACAACATTATTTCAGGGCTTGATAACGGGAATGATGGTTTGCTTGAGTTCTGCTTTGGCGAATGTTTGAAATTTGAAATGTCCATTTGGTAATTTGATTCGTCGTTTTTGGTGTATATCTGGGCAGATTGTAAGACGTATATAGCAGATTTCGGTGATGAGTTGACTCTCGGTTAATCTGTCAAGCAGGTTAATCGTTGTCGGTGTTACTGGTCCTCCATGTGTCTTGCATGACTCCAAAACCTTCAGCATTTTTTCGTTTCGTTTTCTTTTCAGCTCGTCTTTCTTCACTAGTGCTAACCGTTTTGCCATTTTCACGGTCGCCAAGAAGTCTTTCTCCAACTATTTCACATCTTGGACCGGTTGGGATGTTCGCCCCCACTTCCATCTCAGGCGCTTTTCAGTTTCATCTAATGATGTGAATTCTTCATTGATTAGAAGACCATTGGTTGAAATAAAGCTTTTGTCTGAATGGGTCTTCACTGTGGTCATGCCACCAGAAGCTGCAACTTCATCGTTGAGTTTAGCAAATCTGGATTCACATGCGAGGTTGTGCAGTGGAGCAAGCTGTAGCTTTTCTAAATTCACTATGATAGTTTTTGCTGATTGGATCTGGAAAAAGTCCATTTCTGAGCTGACGTTTGAGTGATTCAATAACTTCTGTCAATATGGCTCCGATCAGGCTTCCTTTACCAGTTACGGTCTGTGAGAATTGAACCTGTAATTTTTGAAGATGTTGTATTTTCTGATCAAAGAAGATTTTGACATCTGTCCAACTCTGTTTTCCTGGACAACGACCATCGATTTCCAGCAACTCCAATAGAGGATGAATTAGAATTTCACCTAAGAGGGAGTAGATTTCACTGCAACAAATGAACCATAGATTAGAAATAAAGGTATGTACTGCTAATACCAGTTTGTTTGCACTTTCATCCACCACAGCCTCGAAGAAGGCGTTGAGTGCATCTCTGTGTTTTAGGTACTCGTTTCCGATTTCCAAAATTCGGCCAAAGCGATTCGGCTGGAAGCCTATGAAGGAAGCAGCATCAAGTCTATTATTAGCGAGCCATTCCTTGAATTGGTTGTATAAGGACACAGAATGAGAAGCATGGCTAGGTGACATCAGTTTAGCCAGTGCGATCAAGCCGAGCGTATGGAGGAGAGTGTAGTATCTTGGATGCGTTAATCAGTTTGTCAAAGCCAATTTTCTGTTATGTGTCTCTGAAAGTCTTATCGATACTGTGATCAATACAAAGAAGTAGATGGGCGCAGCATTTCAGAAGCTTTGCTGGCTCAATACCGAGATTAGTCAACATCTTTGAGCAGTCAGCTGCCCGGTCCGTCATCCAGAAGTGAATATTGCTTTTTATTTCATCAACACTTGAGTCAGCTAATATAGCGAGGCACTGTAGTTTGAAGTTGTAAGCTTCTGCCCCTGCTTTGCCAGCATGTAAAGCGTTTTCAAGGTAACCTGTTGTGAGCAACCTTTTCTCGCCAGAGGCTTGTGTGATTGTGATACTGTCAGTTTTGATATCGAATAATTTGTGTCCGGCTACCTTTGTTGTATCGTCTAGCCCAACGGTAATGACATCATCGCCTTTGTTCAGTAGGTGTCGGGCAACCATCTCCAAGTTCAGGCACGATGCATCCTGAACATAGTTTGCTAGGCATCTTCTACTAGGCATTACAAAGGTGAGATCACGAGCTGTACGATTCTTCTTGGGATCATCCATTTCATCCCCACTAAGGTCACATTCACAATCGTTCAGGTCTTCAGACACTTCAGTGTTGCTAGATGCTCCGGCCAACTCCCAGTTTTGATCAAATATCGTGTTGGCTATCGATACAGTGATTCCCATCAGGTCATTAGTAGTGACCTTATTCTCTGAGATACAGTGGACGAGACAGCGCATCAGTGGTTCGTGAATTGTTTTATGGCCGGATCTGATTTGAATTGATGGGAACTGTTTTTTGGTTTTGTTATTTGGTTCTTCTACAGATCGGGTCACATGAGACTCATCACAGTTGTTGTTTAGATCTGATGCGGACATGTAATGTTCATACTTACTGTCGTCGTCATTATCGTTATCAACATCAACATCATCATCATCATCAGGAATTAGAATTTCACTATTGTCACCTGAATATGTAACAGAAACCGCTTCGTTCATTTTGGATCGTTTTATATTCATCGCTTCTTCATGGTCTAACACCTTCTTTTTATTCCTCGACCAGTTTCGCGGGATGATACTTGTTGAGGTCGCTACATAGTCGCCGTAGCAATTATCATACCAGAATGCCTGGTCTTCCATCGTCATTCGCACGCCATATTCCTTAGCCAGCTGCCCATCGTACTCGTTTGATTTGGACCTTATATCATAGGCGTGATTTCTCATGCGGTTGTTGAATTTGCCAGCTTTTTCCAACCATGACAGTGTCTTCTTTCTATCAGATCGATTTTCCACCTTTCTAAAATTTCGGAACATTAAATAATCACGTAGAATAGTTCGACTGACTGACCTTTCTTCTGCTGGGTAGACATTTTTTCTGATCCAATCTTGCCTTAATTCCTCAGCAACGACACAGCTTGCATCTTCTTTACTAATGTTTTTCCGTCCAGGCACAGTTTTACACAGTGAGAGCATTCTGCCAATGACATGCACACCATTTTGAAGCTTGGATTTTATCAAAAATTGAGTCTCTTCTCTATAAGTTTCCCCGAAAAAGGTTTTCTTCAAATCACTACTCCTCCTCTCTGTCATACTCACTTGAATAGTAGTTTCAGTTCAAAATTTCCAAAAAGATAGCACAATCAAATGGCGGCTGCAACGTCTCCATGGATACCAGTTATATCATGACATTATCAATACTATGACATCATCAATGAATCTTGGCTGCATTTCATTATTAGATGGTTGTGATAGACACCAAACAAGCCATATCCTTGATTCATTCCCAAACTAGTAGGAATTGATGATAATGTGGCTGCCATCTTGGATTTCAGCCATCTTGGATTATCAAAATTAATTTTTGAGGCCATATTTGATTTTGGCCATCAAGGAAACCCCATGTTCGACATCATACAAGCTATGTATATAGAAATCGGGACTCAATATATCGAATTTCTAATTTTCTCGCAAATTTATGCCGCCATCTTGGATTTCTGCCTCCTTGGATTATTGAAAAAAAATTTTGAGCTCAAAATATGCTTTATCACATAAAGCCTTTCGTCATTAGTGACGTCATCAAACACTTAGTTTAAGTGGAATTGCAGAAACCACAGACGTCTGATTGAAAATTGAAATGGTGTAAATTGATGCTATCAGTGTTCCCGATACACATATATATTTTTTCGAATACCTCTTTACAATACCTTTAATATTTCAAGTACAGGATCGACAAAATACCATTTTTTCAACAATTTTCAAACAAATCTGAATCCGCTTACCTCACCATCAGCAGTTCTACCATTTAACAAATGTTCGGTCTGTCGTCTTTCCCCTTTTTTACCCACATGGAAATGAATGTTTTCAATAAAGTATCTGCCTCCGGGCAAACCCAATAGATAAACCTTTTCTTCGCCGTCTCGTTTTAAACTTGGTTGTATCCCTGAAAATTATATACAGAATAATTGTGAATATAAAACGCAGGGTTAAACAATGCGCACCTAATCTTTGTCCTAAATAACTATTGACGCATCCAATCCAACTGGAAATATGGCACATTGTTTTCTAAATCTTTGATTTTATATTAATCATTCATATATAACTTTTCATATTGCCAAGATTATTGTAGCCTCTATCATCCAGTCCCCCTTTGTCTACGTACAGCTCGACGAAAATTCCTCCTCATAGACAGGAATAGTCTGGGCGTCAGAGACTAAGTTTATTGAAGCGATTGAATTCTGTCGTGACTCTGGCGCCCAGGTTAGGAAATAGACTAGGTCCAGCCTGGAAATTCTTACCTGTGTTTTCGCACTTGCCCTCAAACTTGTGACTGCTGTAGCGAAGAATTTGAGGTATGAATTCGAATGAAGTGGGAGGAGGGATGTTGATTGGAGACTGAAACATACCAGACTCGTCACAGCATTCATTATGTCTTCTGTCTATTGTCATCCAGCAGAAAGGACCTAAAATAAACGAAGTACCCAAAATAAACTTCAGATAGATTCCAAATCAAAAGTTTCGACTGGATTGTCTTTTTTCTTCTAAATTTTGTATCTGTATCAGGGACACTGATGGCATCAATTCACACCATTCAAATTTTTATCAGACGTCTGTCATTCCTACAATTCCAGTATGACTAATGCCGTCACTAATCGTAAAATATGCTTATAAGGCCCTTCGTGATTAGTGATGTCATCAAATACTTAGTTTTACTGGAATCGTAGGAACCACAGACACATTTGATTGAAAATTGTAAGGGTGCAAATTGATGCTGTCAGTGTCCCCGATACACATAACAAAATTAGAAAACCTTTTTACAATCCCTTTAAATTGGAGACAAACAAGGTGACGGATTTTTAAAAGTGATACGAGTAGTTTTAAATGTGTATACGTCGATTACAGCCATCTACACCAAGAGAAAATCTACGCGTACCTATTGGTGAATACTGGTCATAGCTGATACAAGGTTCGCCAATAGCCTCACATAATAACAGACCTTTCCGGGATATCACAGACGACTGAGCCGGACTGGCGAACACCAACACTAGCAAACTGAGCCATGAAGAGACTGTCTGCATCCTGTCTGATTCGCCATGTCAAACCTGCATCCCGACACAGTTCGAAATCAACGTCAAAGAGGTCTGATTATAAGAGGCAGGAAGAAGGAAACATGAGGACTTTGACCGAGACCTGATGCATTGGGTTGTTAAGAGTTTTCTTTGTAATTCTACCTTCTCGCATCACGACTCTACGAACAAGGACCATTATGCTAACTAATTCAAATGTTGTATTAAAGGGACAGATTTACCATCGGTTTGATCACATTATTGTACCCTAGTCTCAGAAACCAATCGTATCTACGGCGGCCATTTTCGCTACGACTGACAATACGAGGTATGCAGCTGGAAGAGAATCTTCTTTAATTGTTAAGCGGAAGTTACATCCGCTTTACAAAATATCTCTCTTGAAGACTGAGTGTTAGAGACCAGTTAAATGTCAACAATGGAGACAAAAATTAAGCTGGCAAAATAGTCCTATTTATCCGCCAGTTGCATACGAGGTTATTATAAGGCGTAGCGAGATTTCAAATCCAATTGTGATCAGAATTATCCGCGTTTAAAGTTAAAATGACGACTCGTCATTTTATACCATTTTCGTTTATAGCACTTATAAAATGCTATATATTCAAGACCCAAATCAACCCCCGAAATTGGCGAATCTGTCCTTTTTATTCGCAGAAACAAAATAAAATATATACCATACGCCTTTAGATACAATTTCTTTTAATTTAATAGAATACGGAAGAGTGGATCTTTAAATGTTAATTATATATTTCTATCCTATCTATCAACCCAATAAAAAAAGACTTCAATGCACTCGGACTACATGATGAATTTCATAATTTTAACATATTTCGTAATTGTAATTTATTTTATAACTATATATATTTTGACAGGTACACGTTCTGTAAATTTAAAGGGACAAGTTCGCCATCATTTCGACCAATCGCATCTTAGTCTCACAAACGGGAATTTTTTTTAGATAAGCTAATCAGTAATAGTATTCATAGCTCACCGTCGAAATTTGAGCCATCAAATCCATGTGTATCCAGAGTTATCCCTGTTTGAAAGTTAAATGACGACTCGTCTTTTCCTGAGACTTAGAAAGTGAAATCCCTAGTATGAGGTATTTTTGAAGGAATTATGCGATTTTTCTACACTTTTAGTACTGTACTTCTGAACACAAAAATGGCGAATCTGTATCTTTGATAATTTGGGGTTTTCTGTAAGTAATTCTGAGGAATACAAGATTTCTTTACAAATTGCCGATGGGTTATAGCAAAAAAACAGGACGAAAAACGGCTGTATATGTGGATAGTTCCAGTAAACAATGGCTGCCTTTCATTACCGTGATATGTTGCAGAGCGCTTATATATAATACAGTGGAACGTTCAGGGTAGACAGCTTAACAATGTACCTAGTTCCCGATCGTTATATACGACTGCGATATCGTCAATGTACATCTGTATATCACATCCAAGGAAGTGAGTACAGGGCCATAGTTGTCGTTCTAGACCCACTACCGTATTTACCAGTATCATTAAAATTAGATCAAATTTTTCGTTTCGTTTTTAATATAGCTTTTATTTTTAATATATCCAGGGTCAGGGTCGAACAACAGCCCTCTTGAACATTCGTCCCAATAACCTTTTGACCTAACCTGATGACCCCTACTTTAACCAATCAAATTTCTGCCCTCTCCAGCGATGAGCTTTTGTATTAGAGTGAATGAAATTGATTTTAATTAAACTGCGTATATCACATCTAAGGAACTGGATATAGGATAGGACCCACCACTTTTTTTTTGAACCATCATTTATAGCTGTAACCGCCATTACCACTGTTTTGACTATAATCCACTGTGTCGGTTTCGATTCCCTAGTCCCAATCGTCATCGAGTTTTATGCGCATGTCCATATTGGTTTATTCACAAATCGCCCCTTTCTAATTCGCCTCTTATTCCCATTCTTGCCCTTCCCATTTGTCTATAATGTTCCAGCTTATCTTTATCGAATTCCAACTGCCTTTGGGTTCCTAAATGTGCGCTAATACACACGGGACCTTGGTTCAAGGTTTCAATTTTTCAAGGTTTCAAGGTCTAAATCAAAATTCATACCCGGTAAAAGTATAATTTCTTATGTGGCCTAGTGTAACCACGAAGAAGGGGCGAAATCATCGTATACCGAATGCGGGTTTTGATATGTCTCGAGGAAGTATGACGAATGGGGGCGTGGCATTGACACGATGGGGCGAAATAGGAATAATTTCAGGGGGAAATGAAAAGGGGCTAATAGGGGAGAGTGACTATGCAGAAAATTTTGCATATTTTTTAACCTATTGGTAGCAGGTATGGGTTTATTAAAGAGACTACGACGAGCCCCATCAATAACGATTGACATTCGTTTACATTGATCACGATTTTCTTTCAAGGCTACGAAATGATCCATCAGTATTAATGTTGGTGTACCAAGGTCGCAATCTTGTCCTTGGCAACAAATGAAACAAATCATTAGAAAAAAAATTACAGAACTTGCTGAATTTTTTTTAAGTCCTAACATTTTTGCACCCGAGTGCGGCAACGACTTGCAGTGCGCAATGAGAGAAATTTTATAAGGACAGCGGCAACAAGCAGTGGCTACACTCGTGGGGACCCGTGAACTTTAAGTGAGATGGGGCACTTCACCCTGGAAATTAATTTTTAACATAATGCTCCCCTGCATTTTTTTCTGAGGGTGGGAGGCCCCTTAGAGAACGACCTACTCTTTATTTTGGATTTTCAACTGCCAATCAATCCCTAACGTGCAAGGCATGTAGCACAGGGGACCCATGCATATTGTCCATCTGCTTGAAGTTTGTTCTATGTTAGTCCTCCTGACTTGCATCACTAACAGAGTGTATTGTATCGGTGTATTGTCCCATCAGAACAACTCAAAGTATTTCCGTGTCAGTCCATGCAACCAGTATCACTGACAGAAGGGCTCGATTCATTGTCCCGTCCGAATAACAAGACGTTTTTCCGTGTCATTCCATCGGACCCACACCGCTGACAGGGGGGTCTTGGTTTATTTTGCCATCCAAACGACTAGACGTTTTTGCGTGTCATTTCCTCGGACCAGCAATAGGGTCTAGGTTTATTTTCCCATCCATGAATCTGAATCTTCACAATATCAAGCTATTACGAACTTATACTTTGACTGCAATATGGCCATTATTCTTGCATCTTGTATTCTTGAATGAAGCGATTTGATGTGCATTGACAGTCAAGCGGATGTTGATAAAATGTAGAGGTCTACTTTCATTTTGGCTAGTTCAAGATTTTTTCGGTCATGATATATTGAATTTTTGTCCAAGAACAAAGCATTGGCCAGGATTTCATGTGACATATTGGAAAGTTTTCCGGAAAAAGTTACAGAAGGTGGAATTTTGAGATTTAACATGGAAACAGATGGCAAATGAATTACCTGATTGTGTCCTGTCTATGGTAGACTAATATGAAATGTGGAGTTCTTTCCCTTACAGTGGTTTTTTTTAATATCTTGGCTCAGTGAGTTCGACGCTTGCTCGCTAATCTGAAGGTCCAGGGTTCAATCAAAGCATAGGTCGAAAGTGATGCAGGTAAGAGAGGGTGATATTGAAAAAGAGTTAATTCGATCGGATGGGACAATAAACCGAGGCCTCGTGTGCTACAGGTTAATTTGTCCCTTGACAGTTGGAAATCGCAAAAGAGCAGGCTAATGCCGCTGTCCTGGCAAAATATCCCTCACTGCAACCCGTATGGCGTTGACCGTCTTCATTAGCCCACATGATACAGAAAAGTAAAACTTCATTCATTTCATTTAATTCAAACATCTTCAGCAATGTTTCACAATAGGATGGAATTAATGGTAGTTGGTATTAAACCAGTCTTACAGCTATTTTGTTCATTACCATTTGAACTACTAATGTGGACTTTATAATGGAATCGTCTTCGGGATGTGAACAAATTTTCTTGGCTTAGGTAAAGGTGCGGGCACATGAACAGTCTTGGTCGGCGATTTTTGTCGCCGACTAGTCTTGGCAAGAGTTTCACCGAGCGTCTGTGGGAGACAAAAATCTCCAGTTGATCGTTTCCCACGTGCGGATTAGTGACAAATATCAAACTGGTTTGATATTATAAATCCTGTCGGCAAAGCGATATTCTTTATATTTTATAAAGTTACCAATTTGTAATGAAGGAATAAAAAGGTCTTCAAATGTTGAAATTTTATTTTATTTTTTATCATTGAAGAGGTGATACATAAAATCTCGTGACATAAAGAGCTTAAAAAGTTAACCCTTAAAAATACACAAATTTGTACAATCACTCCTGAATATTTTCTCGTGCGACAATGTAAACCTTTATTGACTCCGATCTGTCATAGGAATCTTCCAATTTTGAGGGATATTTGAGAAATATTGGCACTATTCAAATCTAAATTCTGGTGTCTGTGGTTCCTGAGATTCCAGAACATTAACAAATGGAGTGTAGGAAAGCAACGTCATAATTTAGTAGCTTTTTTTTCTAAATTACAATAATGTTCCGGGCGGCTATAAGAAAATTCTTCTTGGTGTCCAAACACCAGAATTAAACCAGACATCCAAAATGAAACTCCTTTGCGACATGAATTAATCACCCCTTATTTTTAATTTGCACTAGTCTTACACATACGTCTAAGAATAACACAGATCTAAATTATGCACGTGTGGACGAGTTCAAATAATGTCTAGGGATATATATCCAGTTTCATGAAACGCCTTGATTTTTGAATTCAGAATTTATTAATATTTTTGAAGATTAACTATGGAGTTTGAACGTAAATTCAAATTTCAAAGATGCCCAAAGTTTCCTAATGCATAAACTAGGTCCCATTTTCTGGACTCCAATCCAAATATAGATTGAAACAGTGTACATATGCCCAATTCAAGGCAATTAAAATAGACCCGCTTGCGTCAAAAACATGAAAACAAAATATGTTTAAAATCCCTAAAAAAAAGTCTTAAATAAAAATTCAACAAAAAAAAAAAAACATCTGAGAAGACAGATCACATTGAAGGTAGGCTAGTCATTTCTTGGAGCAGGTATATCCTCACGCGCCATTCAAAACGCCGTCTGCTAAATCCACGTGGTCGACGTCACGACCAAATCGACCACCACCTATTCCGTAATCATCATAGCTCCGTTTACCAAATCGTCCTCCTCCCAAACCATAATCGTAACTCCACGCCCCCTGTCGTTTGCTTGGTGTATCCATATCAGAATTTAACGATCTGTATAATATCCCAGAGTCCCTTTCACCGGAAGTAAGAGAATCCGATTTTTCGGCGGGGCTATTGTCGATGCGCAAATGATGTAATTGATGATCCAACCAACGAGAGTTAGTTTCGGGACGTTTTTCTAAAGATTTCAACTTTTTGATTAAAGACACCAAATGTTCTACGTTATCATCGTCTGTCTTGAGCGGAAGTGACGTCACTAGAACAAATAGTCCACAAATAATTAGTAATGATATGTTTTGATCCATTTTGGTTTTTGTTTGTTTTTTCTGTTTTCGTCTTGTATCTGAAATAAAAGAATAAAGAAAAGTATGAACGAAAGAAAAGTAGATATGAAACACCTGATGGCACTTCTCTTTGGAGGAATCCACTACTTTAACTCCCGATTTTGCCATTATTTGGACGAGAT
Organism: Lottia gigantea; assembly: GCF_000327385.1. Classification (NCBI taxonomy): domain Eukaryota; kingdom Metazoa; phylum Mollusca; class Gastropoda; family Lottiidae; genus Lottia; species Lottia gigantea. The sequence continues at coordinate 153,010 of NW_008707426.1, forward strand.
TTTTGATTGACAGAATTGTTTTGCTTGTACGGATTTTTAATAGAACTTGAAATCATTACTATCGATAGTGTTGATTAGAATATTAACAACTTCCCCAAGGCGTTCAGTTGTCTGTTTTTCAATAATCTGATTAAAATTAAAGTACAATTTTGTTTTTGTCTTTCTCCATTGTAATCTAACGAGATTCATACCAAGGTTGCGACATTACAAGCTATTTATAGCAGACAATCACGTGCCACTCCCCGCCAATCAGAATTACTTTTACAATTGTTTTGGGTTGATAGGCTAGTAAGGTTAAAGGGATTGCAAAGAGGTTTTCTAATACTTTTTGTCGGAGGCACTTGTAGCATCAGTTTGCACCATTCCAATCTTCAATCAGACGTCTGAAGTCCACGCAATTACACAAAAAAGTGTTTGTTGAAGTCACTAATCGCAAAATATACTTTATCTCGTAAGGAACTTCGCTGTTAGTGAGGCCTCCAAAGACCTAGTTTTAGTGGAATTGCGGAAACCACAGACGTTTAAAATTGGAATGGTGCAAATTGGTGCTGTAAGTGTTCTCGATACACCTAATATTTTTTAGAGAACCTCTTTACAATCCCTTTAATTCTACTACATATACATGTATATACAGTCTCCACCGCCAAATCCCAAATCATATTTTCCACTAATGATGCACTGCGGTAAGTTTTATAATAGTCTGAGATGTAGTTAAGGTATTAGATTTAGCGCTACCTAAACTCACGGTAGCTCTATAATTAGACTGGAGACCCCGCGAGGATACCGTACACCAAACGTGTCACAACGTGATAGTTCGTACGAAACGAAACCTCGGGATAATTTCTATAATAATAGGCTACGTTTATTTCCGGGATTTGGTTTGGTTGCACTTCAATGTCTCGTGTATTCGCTTGTGTTTTCCTGATAACTTGACCGACTCTACTAAAGTATTTTATGTAAATACGAACATAGTCTATTTTTAGAAATTCTCTTTCTCACTCCCTTTTAGGATTTTCGCATGCCTGTTTTTTCAATTCGATGTCTGATATTGCATTTTTATTAGATGTCACTTTGCTCTTGATGGACAAGGTACAATGGTGTTTAAACGTAAAATGGTGCTATCAGGAAAACAAGGATCTAAAAGATTGCTTCTCATCCTTTGTCTTTCTATTACCCCTTTCAGGATCGTTGATCGATTGAATCCCCCCTTTCCCCTATAAATCCTTACTATAACCCTCCTTCCCTCTATAAATCCTTACTATAACCCTCCTTCCCTCTAAAAATAACCTTACTATAACCCTCCTTCCCCCTATAAATCCTTACTATAATCCCCCTTCCCCCTATAAATCCTTACTATAATCCTCCTTCCCTCTATAAATCCTTACTATAATCCTCCTTCCCTCAATAAATCCTTACTATAACCCCTCTTTCCCCTATAAATCCTTACTATAATCCTCCTTCCCTCTAAAAAGAACCTTACTATAACCCTCCTTCCCTCTATACATCCTTACTATAACCCTCCTTCCCCCTATAAATCCTTACTATAACCCCCCTTCCCCCTATAAATCCTTACTATAACCCTCCTTCCCCCTATAAATCCTTACTATAACCCTTTTCTCTCTATAAATTTTTACTTTTTCGTAATTTCCCTTAAGTTTTCCTTGCAATATTTGTCATGTCAGAGAACATAGCACTACTAAATGGAAATACTTAAATTTTATGCACTACAATGCATCACATTACCCTCAAATATTTCAAAATTGCCCCTTTTGGGTTAATTACCCCGAGGTTTAAAAGCCCTGACGTATAGAGTATACAATTCAGCATATTCAAGTCGGAGTGTTTCGGACTAGACAGGGTAATTATAGCAATGTATATCGAGGGTATTTCCCTGATAATTAGATTATTCCCTGTTAATATACGTACTTTATGCTTCATTGAGCTATAATAACATCTTCTAAAAACGGGCTGAGGACGAACATGAAATTGAGTTTTACGCCCTACTCGTTTGTCATTTCCTTTCTATCCCCCTTCCGATTTTGAAAATAAAAAGAAGTTTTACGTCCTAACAACGCTATATATACACCAAATGAAATTTTGCATGAATTTAGTGAAGCCAATATAATTGACAAGTGCGACATTTTGATTTGAGTCTTGAATATATGTAAATAGTTTTCTAAAATACTAGAAATGTACGAAAAACGCATAATTCCTTTAACAATATCTTTAACAAGGAATTTCTATTCTCTATAGATGTCTTTTCTATATATTATATGTTTCAAGAAAAGACGACTCGTTTTTTTAGCTTTCAAACGCGGATAATTCTGGACACACGTGGATTTGAAGGCTCAAATTTCGACGGTGGGATGTGAACACTATTACTAATTAGTTTAGCTAAAAAAAAATACGTTTCTGAGACTAAGATACAGTTAGTAAAAAAATGGAACCTGTCCCTTTAACAGAAAAATAATGAAAACTATACTATAAATAGCCCCGAGTTGTGTTCTTGTTGTTTCAAAAAGTAATTTGGTCGGAGATGTTAAGAGACGTCTTGACTTCATATTTCTATTACTAGCGCCACTTGAAATCCATGCTTCAGTAGCGACCCCTATTAACACCATGATATTTACAAAAACTCATCAATGATCAGCACCATTCACTTCTCTCTGGTTTTTCCTCGACAAGATCGTGGGTAATTTAGCTGAAAATAAGATGTCGCTACGTCTGCGGTCAAGATAACAAATAGAAGACACCAGTCGCCACGTCTCCGTCCATAAGTCATCTCCTCCGGGGGTTTTCAACCTATTTCTATTTATTACCTCTTTCATGATCCTTGGTCTGTTGTATTACCCTCCTTCCCCCTATAAATCATTACTATTACCTCAATTCCCCTATAAATGCTTACTATTACCTCAATTCCCCTATAAATCCTTACTATTACCTCCTCCCCCCTATAAATCCTTACTATTACCTCAATTCCCCTATAAATCCTTACTATTACCCCAATTCCGCTATAAATCCTTATTATTACCCTCCTCCCCCCTATAAATCCTTACTATTACCCCAATTCCGCTATAAATCCTTACTATTACCCCAATTCCCCTATAAATCATTACTATTACCTCAATTCCGCTATAAATCCATACTATAATTACCTCCCTGCTCCCTATAAGTCCTTACTATTACCCCCCTTCTACCTATAAATCATTACTTATACCTCCCTGCTCCCTATAATATTCTTACTATTTCGTGATTTTCTCTTAGGTTCTCCCTGCAATCATTTTCATGCTGAAGAATATAGCTTGACTGAATAGAACAACTTAAATTTTAATTGTCAAAGTATTTTATTCTAGACTGAAAAGCGCCTCATTACGACCGACAAATGTCAAAAGAACGCCTTGGGGATAATCGAAGGGGAAAACCCACATATATCCCCATAAAAGTACAATTCAGAAACACGTCCATAACCTGGCGATTGGCTTATTAAAAGAGCCGTTCAGAATAAAGTATACATCAATAAATCTTCCTTTTGATTGATAAGGAAAGCCACATAGTCCGACGGCCCGACTTAGATCACATTTATATGTCCAACAGCATCGTAAAGTCTAACATTGAAGAACTACGTGTACGTTGGGGATCTCAAAGAACCAATACATAACAAACTTCACAAACGTTCGACCTGGACCAGATGTACATGTCCGACAGCATTGTATTATTGTAAGGCCTAACATTGAACCTCTACGTGTACGTTTGGGATCTCAAAAGCCCGTCTTGAACAATACATAACAAACTTGCGTAATCCAACAAGTCGTTAGGTCGTAAAGTATCGAATAAAGCGCAAAAGCGTGCACGGCTGCTTGACTGGGTTGAGCAAAAAAAAGAAAAACAAAAACGACCACCGTGCAGCCGACAAAATCGTAAGTCGTAACATCATTAATGAAGACCAACGACATTACGATATGAATCAAAATAGAATTAACCGACTAAATCAAATAATGTATTTAGCCCTAAATGGTTTACCATAGAATTGTAGATCGGCCAGAATACGTGGTGGGCGGGGTCTAATAATCTGAATTAATCCCCTTGATTTCATTGGTATTATGTTTACCTAATACAATTACTCTTTATTACATTAGAGTTAAGTCCCCTTGATTCACTCCATGACCTCGTTTCTCCAAACGTAAGCCTACTGTCTTGTGTTGAGCTAATTTCAGCATCAGACTTTTCCAATACACGGAAAGCAATGAAACGTCAAACGGATCTTATAACCAAGGCTTTCTTAAACCAATCAATTTGCAACTTGGCTTTTCAACTTTTTTCTTCCTATTACCCCCTTTAAGATCAATCATCGATTGCATTACCCCCCTCTCCCTGTAAATCCTTATTATTACCACTTTCCCCTATGAATCCTTACTATTACCACCCATCCCCTATAAATCCTTAATATAACCACTCTTCCTCCTATAAATCCGTTGGTAGATGACAAGTTAACGTTCGCTTCCAGCTTCCTAGATATCGCAAACTAGGTAGTTGTTTGTAGACGTAATAGTTGGTAGTCGGATTTGTTCAAATTGGATGATTCTGTGTTGTTGGTTTGGTTGTTAGATCTAGTCGGGTTGAAATGACATGGCGGTAAAACTCGGCCCTGGATGGTGTGGCGTGAGTTACTCGATCTCCTTCATTCTTCTAAACTTGTTGATTGGTAGTCGAATGGTTTCCTTACTATTACCCCTCTTACCCCTATAAATCCTTCACATTGCCCCTCTTCCCCTTATAAATCATTATTATTTCCCCCCCTCCCCTTCCTCCTATAAATGTTTACTATTACCCCCTTCCTCCTATAAATCCTTATTATTCTCCCTATAAATCCTTACTATTACCCCCTTCCCCTATAAATCCTTAATACTAACCAGCTCCCACCTATAAATTCCTTACTAGTTCATGATTTTCTCTTAGGTTTAGAATATAACCGGACTGAATAGAACGTCTTAGATGATAATTGTCAAATTTTATATTAGACTACAAAGCTCCTCACCACCCCTTCCTCCAAAAATTTCCAAATCACCTCCTTGTTGTTGAAACAATATTAATTGTGACATTCATTTGACATTAAGTGTCAAGGAAAAGTGAGCCCTCCTCGTTTTTTAAAAATTACAAAAGAACATTGGTATAGTATCAGAATGAGTGTGTTTCAAATAAAATATTTCATACCTTCTTCAAAGAAACAGTCACCAAGTTAGAACTTAGGATTTCGCAAGACGATGTTCATCTTGCGTCATTAAATTACAAAGGCAAGCCTATATACAGGATGTACAGTAATTAATTCCGACACGTTAATCCGTATTCCGATATCTTTTTATTAGTCGAATTGTGTCAAGGTGTATCTTTGTATTTTGTCAATATTTACCTTCCATAATTAAGTGTAAATTGACACATTTGGCTTTTCACAAAGGTCTATTTTGTGATTTCAGATCGTGATACAAATCTTTTATATCCGTGAATAGATATCGAAGACTAGGCTAGGTATAAGTGTGCATAGTGTTGTGTAGACCGAAACATCTGCCTCTATTTCAGCCTTTGATAGCTATTTGGAAAGTTGTCGACTGGTGTACAGACAGAAAAACTAGGCTCTGTTTCACGGAAATTTTCCGCAACTCCTAAGGTTGGGTTTTTAAAACTCATTTATCTAATTCGGATCCGCCAATCCCAGATATATTCTGAAAGATTGATATTTTTGTAGTTCATACCATCATAATCCCCCTACACCATTTGTGGTTCCATCAATTTTTTTTAACTTTACTGAGAGGTGTGGAAAACATAGCCTAGTTTTTCTGAACCTACTCCTGCCGAAAAAATTGTCAACATGTCTATCAAAGGCTGGGTTAGAGGCAGATGTTTCGGACTTAGTGTTTTGATATGTATTTTATTAAGAATTCGGTGATATAAACGATTAGACCTGTTCTCATTATATTCCGTATTGTCATAAACGTATAGGTTCGACCGTTTGACCAATCATACTTTAGTCTCAGAAACAGGAATTTTTTAGCTAAGTCAATCAGTAATAGTGTTCACAGCTAACTGTCCAAATTTGAGCCTTCAAATCCACGTGTGTCCAGAATAACCCGCTTTTTAGTTAAAAAGTTACATATATAGAAATAGAAAGTGAAATTCCTAGTTTGGGGTATTTTTTGAAGGAATTATGTACATTTCTAGTACTTCTGAAGACTATTTACAAATATTCAAGTCCCAAATCCACCAACAAAAAAGGCCAATCTGTCCCTTTAAAAGAAGAATATAATGTTGTGGTTGAATCGTAAAAACTATCTTTTGAATCATGAAACCCACCAAACTGTCTCAGGAGGACAATATATCATCTATTGGGTTTATCCCACGCACATAGATTGTACGAGTTTGTCAACAATCATTTTATTGACTACATAGCGAGAAAATTACGTTAATATCAACAGTGTTGTAGCCAATGCCCTCACTTTGATTCCGGTCTATATTAGCTCAAACCAAAGTGAAAAAGTAGCAAGTAAAACTCCAATTCATATTATTTAATTTGGCACCTACAATATATTTCGTCACGATCCAGGTATAAAACTTCGAAATGTCAGCTAAACCCAGTGTAGAAAAGTAGGATTTGAAACTTCATTTCGTTTCATAAAATTTCGCACCTATATCATTTGTCGTCACTAACCAGATGTAAAACTTTGAAACGACAGCTCAAACCAGAGTAGAAAAGTAGGACGTAAAACTCCATTTTATTTCATTTAATTTGGTACCTATATCATTTGTCGTCTTGATCCAGACGCAAAACGTCGAAACGTCGTTTTTAATTGCTTTATATCTCTTCCAAGACGGTTATTCTAATCTACAATATCAATGTTATATACTATCCACCCCGGGCTATCTAAAGCAGGTGTTTTGTGTCGTGTAGGTTTGTATTCATAATCCCCCTTAGATTAGAGAATCTATCGTCTCCTTCAGTAAAAGGTCATAATTCACCAGAATGGCGATCATTACCGACCAATTTCCCCAATCTTCTAGCCTAATTGTTATTTCAAACGACGGGAATCACTTCTGATTGGCTAATAATTGGGAATCTGCACATGGGGCCTAAATGTTCCGAATCGAGTTTATTCAAGAATGCTTTTCTTTATGAACGCCTAGAAGATATGCTAACATTTCTATATCTTATCATTCTTATTGCTTTATCAATTTCGTTTCGTTAATTTTCTGTCGACTACTTGCTCTTATCGTCTTAGATACAGCTCTGGACATATTTCGTTTCGTTTTTTTTTTTCTGTGAACTACTTCCTCTTACCGATTTAGATACAGCTCTAGAAATATTTCGTTTCGTTAATTTTCTGTGAACTACTTCCTCTTACCGATTTAGATACAGCTCAAGACATTTCGTTTCGTTAATTTTCGGTGGACTTCTTAACTTGCTCTTATCGACTCAGATACAGTTCCAGACATATTTCGTTTCGTTTATTTTCTGTGAACTACTTCCTTTTACCGATTTATTTACAGCTCTAGACATATTTCGTTCCGTTTATTTTCTGTGAACTACTTCCTCTAGCATCAATTTGCACAATTTCAATTTTCAGGCAGACGTCTGTGGTTCCTGTCATTCAACAAAATAACTAGAAGCGTTTCATGACGTCACTAATAAAATATTTTTTTTTTTTATCTCATATGGCAATTTGCGATTAGAGACGTCATCAAACATAAATTAGTGGAATTGCAGGAACCACAGACGTCTGAGTTAAAATAAGAATAGTGCAAGTGTACCCGATACCCATAGAGAATTTAGAAAATCTATTTACAATCTATTTAAGTCTTAAACTTTGCACTACACTATAGCTCGTGTTAAACTCAACATAAGCAGAAAAAGATATAAATATGTTCGTTTGATAAAATAAGTCATTAGTAAACCGCTTAGCCTACTGATAGCTGGTATTGTTGATGTTTTGTAGTTGTTTACAACGATTGTCAATTCCTTGGAGGACCACGACCTATACATAAACAAAATATTCAGTGATTACTTCCGACACGTTTATTCATGTTCTCATTTCTTTATATTTTGTCTAATCATGTCGAGATGAGATGGTTTGTATCAAATAATATCACAAAAAAACTTGACAGAATTCAACAAATGCAAATTTCCACGCAATTTAGCCATGTTGATGATGCATGTAGAATGATATATATGAAGTTAAAGTGACTGATTCGCCAACCATTTGACCAATTAGAAACGAGGATTTAACAGCTCACCGTCGAAATTTGAGCCTTCAATTCCAGAATCATCCGAGTTTAAAATTTAAAGATAGTGAACCACAGCCGTATACGCCCACCACGGCATGCGGATGGTAAATATTCAAGATTTTGGGGCAAGGGCAATAACTTTGCTTCTAACGGTCGAAAAAGCTCAAATTCGAACTTGATCTGCCTTTTATGAATATGTATACACATCAAAAAATCTAGTTTTTACAAGCAAATATTGACGGACGGACGGACCGACGGACGGACAGGGGTGCCGACAATATACGTCCACATAGGGAGATGTGGGCGTTTAAAAAGACGACTCGTCTTTACTTGAGACTCTGTCATATAGAAAAGACATATATAAATAGGAAATTCCTGGTTTGTTCATTTCTAGTACTTCTTAAGACTATTTACATACATTCAAGACCCAAATCAATCTCCTAAAATGGCAAACCTGTCCCTTTAAATAATAATTCATTTTCGACGAGAGCATCTGTCATAACGAAAAAAAAAATCGCTGCTAAATCCCACACACTTTCAATTTTGAGAAAAACATATAAATGATATAACAAATTAGAAATTCCATAAGGCCAGTCAACTCATCATTAAGCTAATAGAAATATCATTACGAACTTTTTACCACGAAATACAACTTAATCGCTCTCTAGAGTTTTAAAACAGGATTATCGTTCGTGATATCCTAATCTGATTTTACTACATCATCTTATAATTAAGTCTAACGCTAAAAATCTAATTAAAATATAGCTCTCGATATTTGGCTTCGTTTTTGCCTGTGTCTCGACTAACTCTTTCTAGATCTTAAGAAAATGAACTTTAGAAACCAGTCAAGGTTTTGCTAGATTGTTACTCTAGTTTGCTATAGTGTAAAAAATAGGTTTATCTAGATTGTTAATTTAGTTTGTTATACAGCAGGATATAGGTTTATCTAGATTGTTTTAAATTTAGACAAAGCTTTAGCTAGATTGTTACTCTAGTTTGCTATAGTGTAGAAAATAGGTTTATCTAGATTGTTATTCTAGTTTTCTATACAGCAAGATATAGATTTATCTAGATTGATACTTTTGTTTGCATTAGAGCAGGCTATAGATTTATCTAGATTGTTACTCTAGTTTGGGGTAGAATAAAGGTTTATCTAGATTGTTACTCTAGTTTGCTATAGGGCAGGATTTTGGTTTATCTAGATACTGTACACAGAATCTAACACCTTTAGAGTTACTCTATTGTGGCAGCCTGTAAGGTTAGATAGAGGTTTTATCTGGATTGTTAAGGTTAGATATGCCACTAGTTTTACACAGATCCTAACACCTTTAGAGTTACTCTATTGTGGTAGCCTGTAAGGTTAGATAAAGGTTTTATCTGAATTGTTAAGGTTAGATATGCCACTAGTTTTACACAGATCCTAACACCTTTAGAGTTACTCTATTGTGGTAGTCTGTAAGGTTAGTATAGGTTTTATCTGAGTTGTTAAGGTTAGATATGCCACTAGTTTTACATAGATCCTAACACCTTTAGAGTTACTCTTAGTGTGGTAGCCTGTAAGGTTAGGTTTAGGTTTTATCTGGATTGTTAAGGTTAGATATGCCACTAGTTTTACACAGATCCTAACACCTTTAGAGTTACTCTACTGTGGTAGCCTGTAAGGTTAGATAAAGGTTTTATCTGGATATGAACATCTAAAGAAAATATGTGACTAATTTGGTCTATTTTTAATCCATAAAACCAATTTTTGTGAACCTTATCAACTCTACTTCGATAGCAACTGACACCAAATAACATGTCGCATCAACAAAGCAACGTATTGGATTTTTACTGAGTCAATATAGACTGTACTCTCGTCCAAAATATCAATGGAATGTTCCGCTTCAGAATCTATACTGCTCAGTTGACATGGTCACCTCTTAAAGGGATAGGTTCGCCATCCGTTTGGCCAATTGAACCTTAGTCTCAGAAATGGGAATTCTTTTGTTAAACTTATCAATAATAGTCTTCACAGCCTACAGTCGAAATCTGAGTCTTCAAATCCTCGTGTGTCACAATTATCCGTGTCAGAAAGTTAAATCAACAAGCCGTCTTTTCTTGAAACTATGCCATATTTAGAAAAAAACATATATAGAAAGTGAAATTCCTAGTATGAGATATTTTTGAAGGAATTGTGCGTTTTTGTACATTTCTAGAACTTCTTAATATTCTCTACAAACCCCGCAAAGGCGAATCTGTCTCTTTAATATAAGTACTGTGTCGGTGTCGCTAAGGTATAGGCGGAAGTTAATAACCGGAAGTGGTTCATTGTAATGTTCATATGGTAGGCCCTATCTATCCATTAATATTGAATGAACTATGAGAGCGAGTCTCTCATTTACACCTCTATTTAAATTTTAAGAACTTTATCAAATTTCTTTGGGGGCTTAACCCGATAGGAGAAAATTCGCCTACTACATATACTACGATTTTTTTCTTTCCAAAAGTCAAATCCGTGACTAGAGCAGACTATCAGGATAAAAATAGCAAATCAAAGCAATCAAATATTGACAATAAACCAAAAACTTTGTCCTTTATCGTCTTTTCTTTCTTTACAAAACCTTCGGCGTCGATAATTCTGATAAAATCTCTTTATTATCTCCCCTCCCACTACTCTTCAAACACAGAGTTAGAAATACTCCAAAGAAGTTCATAGAAGATGTGAACATGTCCTGGCTACTCTAAATGATTACAGATTTTGCCTTTAGAAACACTCAAACTTTTTGCAGTGAATAGTTCGGCCTTTTCTTTTTAAAGATAAACTAACCTAAAACTCGAGAATCCGTCTTAAGGACTTTTTAAAATGAATAATCGTTTCGTTTTATCTTTTTACCCACACATTCCATAATTTAAATCCATATAGAATAAAAAAGTGCAACGAAACAGAAAAAAAACACAATCGGCAGAAAAACGGTCAGAAGACAATTATTGCCAAATATCATGACGTCATGGAGCAAAGCATTTCAAAATCCTTGATCCTTACCGACGTCAATATTGTTACTCTTTCATAAACCCCCCCCCCCCCTCCTCCTCCAACCTTTTATATACTTGGTTCAAGGGAAGAGCCAGGCCAAACTCTCATTCCCCGGTACTTCAAAGACAAGGAGTTGATAAGCACTCTAGGGGCATCATTTAACAGAGTAAGTGCGGCAAAGTACACTTCAAAACTTCAAAGACAAAGATCAAAGACAAAGGGTGGATCTGTAATTGACAAGAGACTAATAGCTAATGTGTGTACCTCAAACCACATCAATGACCATATCATTTAAGAATCTTAAAAACAAAGCGAATGAATACAAAGGCGATATCCTGGAAGTTTGCGGCCTGGTCGCTCGTTAATTCTGAATCTTAAAAGCGCTGACCGTCATTCTCCCGCTGTGTCATTGTTGCCATTAATAGATGCATATAGTTTGAAGGCAGAGCAATGGATGCTGGATAGTTTGAATCCCCCCCCCCCCCCACACACACACACATCGCCTTACATAGACCTGCAATTAAGAAAGTGTCAAATAAAGTAGATTAACGGGTGTAAAACTCCATATAATAATTCATCATTAATGCAATATAGTATAGAACAGTAGGATATAAAAACTTCAATAGTCCAATAATGTACAGAACAGAAGAAACCTAAAACTCCATTTCAGTTCATTAGCCCACAAAACGATGTAGTTAATATCATAACAACTGTAATTTTATAAACAAAACTTTCAGAATCAAGATATCCTGTAAGACTGGATGATCATAAATCATGCTAAGAGATCATATTGTTCATGATTGCATACTAATGACTGGTAAATGAAGTCTAAATTAGGATTCATTTTGCCAATGAGGTTGGGTTAATCATATTAAGAACATTAGGCTTACACCTTCAATAGAAATAGCTCGCCTGCGGCACATTTCTACGACTCTCGTACAAAATGCAATATGGCGGCATAATTCCTGGATTTGTTGCCATGGTAACGATTGGAGCAGGTGAACCAAGGTTTATGGAGTAACTTATAGTATATTTTTTTTCAGGATAAGTCTGAAAATGCTCCATATTTATCTTTTGTGACCTTTATCTATTAAAGATGTGTTGTCATCTAAATTTTTGCGATACCAGCTGATGGAACTCAATTTCAGCTGTATTAATCATCAAATAAAAATGTACTCCTCTAGCTGATGAAACTCAATTTCAGCTATCTTTGTAAGCTTTCTTTATAATCAACTAAAAATGTACTTCTCCAGCTGATACAGCCCAATTTCAGCTATCTGAATAGTCTAAATATTTACTTTATTAGTTGATAGAACTTAAGCTAATTTCAGCTATCTTTATTCGCACAATTATTCAGGATAAATAAACGACTTGGGGTGAAAGGTTTTACTGACGTCACTCCATCTTCACTTTCTGTTTTCGGTGATACAAAGATATCATCCGTAACAAATGCATGTCAGAATATTAATCGGAAACAAACTGACCCAAAAAATAAATCGTAAATTTCTATTTATTTCTGATAACGAGAAGAAATTTTAAGATTAACCTTTCACCGAATTTTCTGCCAAAGGTCGCCATTTTGACGGTCGTCAACCGCCATGTTTGATTCAGAGATGCGTATTTGATAATATCTGATAGGCCTATATGTTAAAGGGGTTGTAAAGAAGTTTATAATTTTTTTTTATGTGTATCGGAGACACTGATAGCATCAAATTGCATCATTCCAATTTTCAATCAGACGTCTGTGGTTCCTGCAATTCCACTCAAACTATGTGTGTATTGCGTCTCTAATTGTTACGGGCCTTGTGTGACAAAGCTTAATTTGCGATTAGTGACGTCATCAAACACATAGTTTTAGTGGAATTGCAGGAACCACAGACGTCTGATTGAAAATTGTAATGGCGCAAATTGATGCTATCAGTGTCCCCGATACAAATAGAACTTTTTGAAAACCTCTTAACAATCACTTTAAATGATGTCTACTGTAATGTTTTTATTTATAAAATCTCATTTCTTATTGATTAATAGGAAAAATATATACTTTTTACTTTCCAGCATGAAAGGTAGACTAATGTATTAGGAAGCTATTGCCTAGTGATTGAGAATCGAATATGAGGTTAAGAAATCCACACCGGAAACAAATTAATTTTAATTGAAGTAAATATTTCATAAAATCATAAATGCATTACGGCGGACCATAAGCAGTGCGCAATTTGGGAAATTAGCGTATACTAGAGTACATTGTCTAAAAGGCGTACACTATAATACATGTATTACGGTGGACCATAAGCAGTGCGCAATTTGGTAAATTGACGTATACTATAGTCTTATAAGAATAATTATAATGTAATAATACATTACGGTGGACCACACGCAGTGCAGACATGTACTCAATCTTATAGAAGTAAATGTTATAAATAAATGTTTAACGATGTGCGCAATGAGGGAAATTAGACTTGTTAGAGTAAATATAACATAATAAAAGTGAAAGATATATAGTTGTAAATGGGCAATAACAAGGTTATTTATCATCTTTATGTACCATTACACTTTTATATTTATTTCTTTTTCTAGCTTCTCGGTAGACAGAGTTTAATCTCATTGAAGTTTATTCAGTAACTTATATCGACACCCATTTTTTATGACTTTGGGAATACTGGATTTCATCTCAGGACCATGCAGTTTGAATTTGGTAAGGGGCAATCCCAGTGGCAGCCCCAGCCTCCAGAGAGTCAGGGTACAAATAGAGGGAAGACTGACTTAATAGGGACAATTGTCAAGGCTGAATTCGAAATGAAGTACCTTTGTGGAGGCGTCATAATCGCAAGCCTCTGATTGAGCGTCTCGATGTGTTCTCCCAAAAACATTTCGAAAAATTGATTTGATTTGATGCATTCTGACAAATAGTTTGTGACAAAACGTATAAAAATCATATTTTCTAATTTATTGAAAATAAAGTGGGGGTAAAATTGGGATGCATTCGGTGCCTTGTACACCCACCGGGCATTCGTCTTTGTCTTTTCGATTAATCATGAACTTTATACGAAACGAAACTATAGACAGGGACAATGAATCAACATGGTCGCATAACGCGTATTTGGCATCCCCCTCTCCCACAATTTACTGCGTCGCAACCTTCAAACAATTGTTGGAGTTGCTCCTTTAAAATCAATGATTAAGAACCATTCCAAGTACAAATTTATAAATCAATTGAGATAATTCAAATTAAATGGAAGAAGAACTCATTTCATATAGTCATAAAAATATCCCTAGCTCATTTCTCACCAAAAATAGACTGAGTTGATGCCAATCTGAAAGATTCGATTAACCTCCCAAAATATTGGTCGGCGTTTTTACTCAATCAGTCGAACTGATCTCGAAAGTAGAAGGCGGAGAAAGTCCATCTTATTAGCTGTTTAATCAGACAGTTGTTAGTTTTTATTGCCTTCTTATTATCCCAGTCAATTTATACAGACTACTTGTTTAGTAGATTAAATCAACCTCCAACACTCACACTGACGATTGGTTGTGTGTCAAAAACCTCAGAAATTTAGACGCTGAAGATTAGTTGTGAAATTTCTGCACTGAAATCCCGTCATTGGGATTGAAATAGAGAAAGGCGCCTTCTGATCATATGATGGATTTCAGCGATTTGATTGGATTTTACGTCAGCAAATCCAGACAATCTGAACCCTCGACAGAATGATTAACATTAAGTGTTTACAGCCTTTCTGTCGATGCCTCTGTGTTTGCTTTTGTACAATCTAATCAAATCGTTACATCTACAAACTGCTGTGGTACAAGAAAGGTGGTGGCTATTGAAGTCAATGTATAAGACAAAGTAAAAAGCTTAACAAAGTGAAGAATCCTAAAAATCCCTTAATTTTTTCCTATCGAGAATAACCTCGAGCATACTTAACTACCTATGATTCTTACATGGAAATAACACACACGAACGTAGTACACAACCATTTTAATCAGTACTTTGACTAAATAAGAATTTCTTTAAAAGGCTGCAATATTTCCCCAAATCTTCAAATCACATTCAAAGTCTTAGAAATAGTTTTAATTGCGATTTAAAGGCTTAGCTAAAATATTAAATTTTTTTTTTTTTTTTGAAATTCGACTTATTAAGTCTAGGAAGAGATTCAAAATGGTTGTGAACGACGTTCGTGCGTGTTATTTCTATGTTAGAACCGTTCGTAGTTTCGTATGGGTATAAGACAAAGTTCGTAAAAGCTCGACAGTGTGAAGATGCCTTAAAAATGACCGAATTTTTTCCTATAGGTTAACCTATATCTTTTATCGTTATCTATTTCTATATTCTTTGATTTTTTTTTTTTGGCTCATAAAAATTCAAATGGCCTTACTATTAGTTTAAAAATCAAATTTTTATACCAAATATTTGTGTTTGAAGTTTTAGGGCATCCCTTGACGGAAATTTCATTGAAATGAACGCAAAAATTTTGAGAATTAAAATTTGTTTTTTTCGTTTCGAGAAATAATTATTAAAAAAATGCACAAGAGTTGCTGCTTATCAAATTAGTAGCGCATTTAATCGACTCTCGGATGAATTGAAACTCAAATATTTAATTGAGTTAAATAACGTTTAGATAAGCAAATTTTTTTTTTTTTTGTTTTCTTCAAAAATTGTCTTGATTTCAAATTTGTAGTCCGAAAGATTACGATAAGTATTTGATAAGCCGAATGATTCTTGGAGTTCTTGTTCACTTTGTTAATTGGTTGTTTTCTTTAAGAAAATCGTCTCGATTCTAATTTGTCTTCGGAAGACTTCGATTACCGTTTGATATAGAGTTCTTAATACTTAGATACACATAAAGTCGTTTCTAAACCTTTAAATGTTATGTGAAACCTTGAAATATTATAGGGGAGCCGCACTAGCTCAGCGAGTTAGACGCTTGCTCGCTAACCTGAAGGTCCAGGATTCAATCTCGGCATAGGTCGAGATAATACCTTCGAATTTTTCAACCCGGTTTCCCCCTGTCAGTGATGCAGGTAAGAGGGGCTGACATGGAAAAAGCGTCTAGTCGTCCAGATGGGACAATAAACCGAGGCCCCGTGTACTACAGGCTGTGCACGTTAAAAATCCCTCTACAGTTGGAAATCGAAAAAGAGCAGGCTAATGCCGCTGTCCTGGCAAAATTTCATGGCAACCTGCATGGCGTCGCCCGTCTTCATTAGCTCACAAGGTGCAGACGTAAAACTCCATTTATTTCATTTCATTTGAAATATTATAGCCTTTTTAAGAATTAAACTTATTGAGTAGAGGAGATTTAAAATGGTTGAGAACTGTGTTCGTGCGTAAGAAGTTGTTTCGTATTTCTCGGTGCAAATGTTCCCACTTAAATTTTTATACTCAAAGTTTCTTAACGCTTTTTAATTATATCCAATCAATTTAACAAGTTTCATTGCAGAAACATCAGAGAACATCTTTCCCCCTTTTGTTGAAAGCTTTTCCCCCTTTTATTCCCCCCCCCCACCCCCCCTCTTTTCTCACTTTCTTTTTTTTTTCTTTTTTTCAGATCTTCTAGATTTCCAACAGTTATTAGATAATCTAACCAAACCAAACCAAACCAACGACTACCATTCGACTACCAATCAACAAGAAATACCATGATCAGAGTGAGTTTGGAAGAATGAAGGAGATCGAGTAACTCACGCCACACCATCCAGGGCCGAGTTTTACCGCCATGTCATTCGACCCGACCAGATCTAACGAAGAATCAACAACCATACCCACAACACAGAATCATCCAATTTGAACCAATCCAACTACCAAGACTACCAACAACTACCTAGTTTGTGATATCAGCAACCGCTGGAAGCGAACGTTAACTTGTCATCTACCAACAACTACCTTGTTTGTGATATCAGCAACCGCTGGAAGCGAACGTTAACTTGTCATCTACCAATCAACCTATCACTTAAATCTTTTGTAAATAATGACTGAAAATGCGAGGCGACTGTAATAAGCAAATTTAAATAAGCCGATTTGTTTATAGAATGTTTCCTAATTCCCCGAGAGAACGAAATCGGTAAATTTATTGTTATCCAATTAATCGTCGCCAACGTCAATTCTTAACGGGAACTAATTTGACCTACCCTTGGGTCACAGGCTAAGGTCAGTGGGGTCTACCTATTTTGTAGATTTCTTCTGTTTTGAGTGAATTTAGATTTGGGAGGTGTCGGAGTGGGGGTGGGGGGGGGGGGGGGAGGGGGATCTGCTGAAGTACAGACTTCAATTTTTTGTAGTCGAGTGCGAGTCACATATGCTATCGAGATTCACACGAACCAAGACGACAGAAAAGGGCCTCAGAATGACGAATGGTGGAAACTACAACATTCAAAGACCAGAATCTATAAATTTTCCCTATTAAATATACAAAGACTAGAAAATCAGAATGGTGTAAATAGAAGCTATAATTGTCCCTGATACACACATAAAAATAGAAAATCAGAATAATGTAAATAGAAGCTATAAGTGTCTCTGATACACATACAAAGAGTAGAACATTAGATTGATGTAAATAGAAGCTATAATTGTCCCTGATACACATAGAAAAATAGAAAATCAGAATGGTGTAAATAGAAGCTTTAAGTGTCTCTGATACACATACAAAGGGTAGAACATTAGATTGATGTAAATAGAAGCTATAATTGTCCCTGATACACATAGAAAAATAGAAAATCAGAATGGTGTAAATAGAAGCTATAATTGTCCCTGATACACATAGAAAAATAGAAAATCAGAATGGTGTAAATAGAAGCTATAATTGTCTCTGATACACATACAAAGGGTAGAAAATCAGAATGGTGTAAATAGAAGCTTTAAGTGTCTCTGATACACATACAAAGGGTAGAACATTAGATTGATGTAAATAGAAGCTTTAAGTGTCTCTGATACACATACAAAGGGTAGAACATTAGATTGATGTAAATAGAAGCTATAATTGTCCCTGATACACATAGAAAAATAGAAAATCAGAATGGTGTAAATAGAAGCTTTAAGTGTCTCTGATACACATACAAAGGGTAGAACATTAGATTGATGTAAATAGAAGCTATAATTGTCCCTGATACACATAGAAAAATAGAAAATCAGAATGGTGTAAATAGAAGCTATAATTGTCCCTGATACACATAGAAAAATAGAAAATCAGAATGGTGTAAATAGAAGCTTTAAGTGTCTCTGATACACATACAAAGGGTAGAACATTAGAATGATGTAAATAGAAGCAATAATTGTCTTTTATACACATACAAAGGGTAGACAATCAGAATGGTGTAAATAGAAGCTTTAAGTGTCTCTGATACACACACAAAGTCTAGAAAATCAGAATGGTGTAAATAGAAGCTTTAAGTGTCTCTGTTACACATAGGGGTCTACAGTGGGCTAGAAAATCAGAATGGTGTAAAATATAAGTTATAAGTGTTCATGATACACATACGAAGAGTAGACAATCAGAATGGCATGAATAGCAGCTATAATTGTCCCTGATACACATACAAAGGGTTAAAATCAGAATGATGTAAATAGAAGCTATAATTGTCCCTGATACACATACAAAGGATAGAAAATCAGAATGATGTAAACAGATGCTATAATTGTCTCTGATACACATACAAAGGGTAGAACATTAGATTGATGTAAATAGAAGCTATAGGTGTCTCTGATACATATACAAAGGGTAGAAAATTAGAATGATGTAAATAGAAGCTATAAGTGTCTCTGATACGAATACAATGGTCTAGAAAAATCTCTTCTGAATTCATTTGATAAATACTGGTGTTAAATGATGCAAATAGAAATTATAAAGGTTCCTTAAATACAAAGTAGAGAAAACATCTTCATAATCCGAATAAGAAATTGGAAGATCTCGCTAGAGGTCTTGATTTTGCAAGATAATTCTCTAGATGAATATTTAAAAAGACGTTCCACAGAGAGAACTAATAGTGTGTTACATCTAAATTCCCTTTTGAGACAGGCACTAAGCCGATTTTACTTCCACAAATTGACATGAGTTTTTGTTATGTGTTGCTGTTTCTATTGTATAAGGTGTTTAAATAACATATATACCTATAAACATCTATTGTCATGTTATTAATGGGAAAGGAATTGAAAAATTTATCTCACGGATCAAGATGTAAATCGTAATGTCAAATCATCAAGATATATAAGATAATATAAAACGAGTGTACATTCTGCTTTGAATTGTTTAACTACCATAGGGACTTGTTTACCAAGTTTAAGGGTTAACATAAAATAAGGTTCACTTATGTCGAGGCCCTATACAAAGGGCAATATCATGACACGAAGTGATAAGTTTCAGAATAGAGGAGAGCATTATGTGAAAAACAAACCGGAGGGGGGCCGAACCAATGCCCGCTTTTCTGTTTCAGTTCGGGCTATTGAAATGGAGATTTCGTCATACTTTTGTTTTCTGTTTTTTGCGTTACAGGATATACATCACTCACTTGTGTTGCTTGATTAACTGGATTTTGGGTATAATTTGGCACGCCATTCAACCACAATTTTATTGTGACCTATGTACGTTCATTTATTGTAGGCCCCTATTGGTGACGTCATTATACTTGTAAGTAGGCCCAACTTTACTTAAAGGAATTATAAAGAAGTTTTCTTTTTAATGTATCAGGGACAATGATAGCATCAAACTACACCATTCCAATTTTCAATCAGAGGTCTGTGGAATTTCCGAAAATCATGTGTTAGATGATGTCACTAATCGCGAAGGACCGTATGTGATAAAGCCAGTTTTGCGATTAGTGACAACATCTTTACACAATACCTTTCTATAGATCAATACGGGCGCTTAAGAAAAAAGCTTATAGAATAAAATTTCAAAATGTCAGGAGTTTTTCCTATCAATTTTTAATTGTTCTGCAGCTGGAGATGTCTCTGTTTATTTTCTAAATATAGCAATATATCTTACGAGATCATGATATACGTCTAATGCGATAATATCAATGGGAAAATCGGGTCTATTCAGAGTCTTAATGTATATATGCACATCAAAAATGAAGTGGAAATGCACTCGAAGACGAACAACACCTGTCAGTTTAATCATAATTAAACCAAACTTTCGTTCCGTTTTTTCTTATTAGCTTTTATTTTTAATGTAGCATGCACGTCAGTTAGGGTCTAACGACAGCCCTCGACATTCGTCGAATTAAACTTTCGACCTTTCCTGAAGACCATCGTGTCACAAAATGCCGATGCTGGTGAGGGTAGAAACTTGATTGGTTAAAGCAGACGTCATCGAGCTGGGTCTAAAGGTTAATTTGGCGAACGTTAAAGAGAGCTATCGTTAGACCCTAACTAAAGTGGCTGTATCATTAACAAAAGCTAATAAAAATAATGGAACGAAAGTTTGGTCTAAGTTGCATTAGAATGTGAACTTCTGGTAAATTCTTAACATAATAAGACTTAACAAAAAAAACAAAAAAAAACAAAGGCAATATATAAATAAAGCGTTAAGTATTGTAGTCGCAGATAATGAATTTAGGAATTAAGGAATTATTGAACATTCCAAAGCAGATTATGACTACCTCATAATTCAAGTCTGCGACTTATAATCCGCTGCAGATTACGATTTTTGTAATCAAAAAATCATATGGCAATACATTTGTAATAAGTAGACATTATTCGCTTAATTTTTTTGAAAAAAAAATCTTTTCAAAGCAAGATATATACAATGACAGATGTCGGCGAGTTGAAGATTAGAAAAACTAGCAAAAATAATTCCACAAAACAATTTAAGCCAAAGGCATTTCCACATTAATTTATGATCCTTTATTGTTGTGAAATCGTATTGAACTAATTGTAGACGAACTGAAAGTGACATTCATTTTAAATGACACGGTTTTATGAGCTGGTTAATATGCTATTCAGGGGGTTAAACACTTTAAAGTTCGGCAAATATCGATAAGAGTATATCGCATTTTAAGGGACAGGTTTGCCATTTTCAGGGTTTGATTTGGGTCAGTACTATATATTAAAGTCTTCAGAAGTACTAAAAATGTGCGAAAATCGCATAATGTCTCAAACTATGAATTCACTTTCTATTTGTATACGTCTTTTCTATATATGACATTGAAAAGATGAGTCGTCATTTTTACTTTCAAACGCAGATAATTCTGGACACACATGGATTTGAAGACTCAAATTTTGACGATAAACTGTGAACACTATTACTGATTTTAGCTTTGATGTTAGTCGCAACCTATCAACATTTGCAAAGCTTACTAAACATTCTTCAAAAAACTCTTACATGAAATTTCGTATGGATTAATCCCATTCGACTATCATTTGAAAAGGAAAATAGATCATTTTTGGCCGAATTTTGCAATAAGATCTATACAGATACCAATTTGCATTTAAATCTGTAAATTTTAAAATAAGGAACCACTGTACTATATATTACAAGGATTTTACAACTGATGTCCATTGTTTGTTTGAAATTATAGTCTAATTTTTATAAGGCTGATCATCGATATTTCTCGGATTAAACGTACACATTTACAGATGGGTCGAGTGGCATTGCGTTAAGATGACTTAATCAAGATCATCGGACTTTCACACGTCGACCGAGATTAGAATCCACGACTACCATTTGTTCGAACTATACTTTCCACATGAGGTAGTATATCAATCATAGGTGAGCAAATATTTCATAATGAAAAGTGGTATCAGGTGTCTAGAAGAGTAAGCATACCCTGCCTGGTGCGACATAGCTGCTCAAATACACTACAAATAGGAACGTGCAAACAAAAAATGACCGATAATGAATTAACGAAGTAACCGATATAAAGTAAAAACTAAAAAAATATACGATTAAAGGGAAAGATGCACCACTCTTTTTACCAATCATACTTTAGTCTCAGATGCGGGAATTTTTTAGCCAAGCCAATCAGTAAAAGTGTTAACAGCTCACCATTCACATTTGAGCCTTCAATTCCACGTGTGTCTAGAATTATCCGCGTTATGACGACTCGTAATTTTAAGATGCTCTGTGAAAAGACATATACAGAAATAGTAAGTAAAATTGTTGGTTTAAAGTATTTTTGAAGGAATTATGCGATTTTCGTACTTTTCTAGTACTTCTGAAGACTATTTACATATATTCAAGTCTAAAATCAACCCCCCAAAAATGGCACATCTATCCCTTTAACAATATGTTATTGGCATCTATTTGCTTACACAAGATATAGCCGTTGGACTGACAGTTTTTGTGCGTGTTTTTTTTTTATATTTTTAATTTTTCTGAAGATGACTCAAGTGTGTAATCATCGCGGTAAACATAGACAATAACCAGTGCCGTTGGGTATCGTTAACATTGCAATAAAATTATATCATAATATACTCAATAATACGGTTAAAGTTCCAGCAAAATATTTATAAAAAAATTACTAATTTTGGACAAATTTTTTGAAATGAAGTTTGAGAGATATAATATTTCTTTTTTTTCTCACAAATTTATCAAAAAAGTGTAGTTTCCAAAAAAAGGCGATGGGCAAACTATATACACATTAATTCTTATTATTAAGAAAACACAAGAGATAAAAGATTATTAATATCAATAATGAGCATTAATGTATATATAATTTTCCCATCCCCTCTTATCAATATGTTCCTGAGGACGACGGGGGAAACACGTCGAAACGTTTCATAAAACTTTAACCAGTGATTGTTGTTCCATAAAGCCGTGTCTATATTTATAGTATACGCTATATTGCACGAAAAAGATAATATTTTGGCCTTTGGCAATTAACGACGGTAATTGTAATGATTGAAGGGGGTTTTCTTTAAAAGATAACTTTGATATATCAAAAGCTTCGATTATAATATTAGAAGAAAATTTACTTACCGAAGTTATTTTGTCTTTTGCCAACTTCTTTTTTACCAACAAGATAGTAAAACAAAATCAGATCGTTCGAGCACCCGTCACCAAAATTCCAGTCGTTCGCCTTCTCGAGTTTGTCGAGTACCTTAAGCAGTGTTTAAATATTCCTGCTTGACTAACGTTTCATTCTAACTTAAATAAACCACCCACATTCACAATCCACTCCGCATTTTACTCAAATATATTGTGACGTCACGAGCACGTGCACCAATCAATATGGCGTCGAGATGCTCCGACGACAAGTGAAGGAATAACCGTATTAAGCCGGGAAAGTGCGCGAAATTTTCCCAATTTCTTCGTTTATATTATCTATAATCTTTTCTTCTAGTAAAATATTATCGCTTTATCAGAACATTATAGAAGGAGAGAAACATCGCTCGATTTCTCCCAGATATCGTCAGAATGACTCGCGAAATTTCATTGAGAGGAATTATATTCTGCTTGAAAAAAAAACACCCTCACCGATTTATCTGAAAAATTTCGATTGATGGTATTTTTTATTTTCATTATTTCAAGCTGTCATTTTCATGTAGGCCTAGCCTATATTTAAAGAGTAAATGATTTTTTTTTGATAGTGACGTAATCATGGTTTGTTAAGTTCTTGTAAAGCGACTACGACCTGGCTGCTGTAGGTCTTAAATGTTTGGAGGGCCTAGAAAAGTACGTGAAAATAAAAATTGTTGTTGGCCTACCTGGAAATGTAAGTGAAAATTGGAAAAATGTAGTCCCCTACAAGAAAATCAACCGTGGGATATTATGGCAATCACATTGGTAAAAGGGAAACTTTTTTTGGCTGATATGTAGGTCATTTCATGTGCATACGTAGTTAAAAATAGACAACATGTAGATTAGCCTACCTGGAGGCAATCTCAAAGTTAACTTTCACAGTAAAAGTAACGTTGCAATGGAATTCAATCGTACCGAGAGTGTTCTTTCAGGAGGAGGTTTTCAGTTTTCTTTTTTTTGTCGTCTGTATCTCCCGCGTAATTGGGGCCTATATATTTGCCTTCAGGGGTCTTAACCTTTACACCCAACGAGGAATTCCGTACATGACACCATTATGATTTAAGAGATTCCCCAAAAATTGGATGTTGTGGGTTCGAATCCGATTTGACGTTTGTTCGTTTGAATTTGAGGTAATTTCTGGGGTCAAAGTTCAAGTCACTTGTCGCCAGAATTGTAATGTTTTATGTCAGTTTTAATTCCATTGAGTTGTTCTTATTTTGTCACTTTCGGAATCACGCGATATTCTATTGTATTTTCCCGCTGTTTTTCTCGATTTTTACACAAATATGTAGACAAAATGGCGCGGAATTCCCTTTTCATGTTCAAAGCAAGAATTGACGTCAAGATTTAAAGTGACAAGTGACTATGTTGAAGGGACAAAGACGACTAATTTTTTCGTCTCACCCACTGATGCAAATTTGGTCTACCCGTATCATTTTTCAGATTCACAATTCGACGTCTGGTTTATAAACCTTATACCAAACGTTTATCCAAATGCTGTAAATTGGGATATTCGAAAGTACTAGGCCCTTACTACTAATACTACGTCTTGTTGATAAGGTCTACAAGAGATAATACCAATAACGTCGCTGTAGGCCTACGATAAGTTTTTGATTTGTCAGACGACTCGTTAAAACAACTTTCAAACATAGATGATTATGGATACACGGAGAAAGAAAGGCTAAAATTTTGACAGTAAGCTGTGAACACTATTACGGATAAGTTTAGCGGAACCTTCCCTTTTTGAGATCAAGGTACGCTTTGCTCACTGAAATACCACAACTGTTCCTTTAACATTATATCATGTTGATCACAAGGCTGGAAAGTTTAGCGGAACAATTCCTGTTTTTTAAAACCAAGGTATGATTTACTCCCGGAAATAGCGCCACTGTCCAATTAACATTATAACAGGTTTATCCCACGGCTGGAAAGTTTAGCTGAACAATTCCTGTTTTCGAGACCAAGGTATGATTTACTCCCAGAAATACCGCAAAGGTCTCTTTAATATCATAACAAGTTTATCCTAATGCTGGATAGTTTAGCGGAACAATTCTTGTTTTCGAGACCAGGGTACGATTTACTCAGAAAAATGGCGAAACTGTCCTTTTAAATGATATGCAAACACTTGAGAATATGTATGAATATGATTCGTTATGTTTTTTAACTTTTTTGAATGTTCTCGTGTATTCAATATGATATGTGTAGGCCTAAAAATATAGCATTGTTACTGCTTCCCGATGCAATAACAACAAGTTTTATTGAAAAATACATATATGAATAAGATATTACAATATCATTTTAGCAATGTAGATTCACGAGTTGACAAATATCATTAGCAATTTTATGGATAACAATTACTTTGATAAATAACTTGCGACATTTCGACGATGATACTTCCGTCTTTGTCAAGCAATCATTATCCTAAAAATTGTGTTCATATATTCATACCTCAATTAGTAAATGACCCTCAAGGAAATCATTAGCTATGTAGTTACATTATGAAACTACGTATGGTTCTTACATGGAAATAACGTAGTTCACAGTCATTTTGAATCAGCTATACCTGGACTTAAAAGAGTCGAAATTTTAAAAAGGTTATAATATTTAACTAAGACTTCAAATCACATAAGCCATTTCTAAAACTTTACATGTGATTTGAAGTATTGGGATATCATATAGCCTTTTAAAAGTTCGCCTTATTAAGGAAGATATTCAAAATGGTTGTGAACTACATTCGTGGTGTATAGGCCTACGTAGTTTCGTATGTGTAGATTCACTGAAAAGGTTAATGAGTTCCAACTAAACACAATAAGAAACGTGGACTCTCTGAAAGAGATGCCCAGTTGACAAACACAATCGAGAAGTAGCATCAGGATATCGGGAAAGTTTGGCCAGGGCGTCCACCGCCAAAAAAAATAGTTCATTCTCATATCGTCCTAGAATTTACCTTCCCGATTCGCTCCTTGTACACCTTGCTCTTTTTTTTTTATTTCGCCTCCTGCCCCCTTCTTATTTCGCCCTTATTCCCACTTCGCCTCTAACCCCCACACAAAGCCTAGGTCATGATAAAAATCACGACCTTCAGACGAGTAAAAAAAAACTGAGTGAGCCATCGTGGCTTTACACACCTATAACAGTATTTTATGAATTGCTTTAAAAAAATCCCCCACGTAATAATTTTTTTTTTATAGAACTGGCTAGTCTGCTTCTAATCTAGCCTCTGATGGATATTTTGAAAGTTGTCGACTGGAGTAGAGTCAGATTGAAAAGGCCCTGTTAAATGGGGATTTTCCACACCTCTAAAGACGCGTTTTTACTTACATAATATTACATTACCTTTACGACAACTGTAAATTGGTATTGGGCAACATCGTAACTTTCGTTTTGTTAGTATTTTTGGTGAAATCAGGGACGTGACATAAATGGTGTATAAGGGAGAAAATATTCATCTTTCCGAATATATCTGGGTTTTGCATATACGAGGTATTTAAAAATATTTAAAACCGCCGCATCCGCAGAGATGCAGAAAGTCATTTAACAGAGCCTATTTTTTTTGTCTCTACACCAGCTGACATATGTCCAAAAAACTATCAGAGGCTTGAAAAGAGACAGATGTTTCAGTCTAGCCTGAAGAATAAAATAAAACAAGATGAGTCAGTATGGACGAAATGGAGACACGTGAAGATCATGTCGCTTACTTTATAGAAAAAAATCCCAGGTGGAATGGAAAATAGCGGATTAATTTTTTTTCCGTAGGTTTTAACAATTGATGTATTTATTTTGTATTTTCTTTAAGTCAGGGGCAACAGTTTGGGTAGTGGGGGATGGGGGTTAAATAATTTTCTTTATCTAAAGAGACAGCTTCGTCATTTTCGGAGGTTGATTTGGGTCTTGAATAAATAGTAAATAGTCTTCAGAAGTACTAGAAATTCGCATAATAAAGTAAAAATATCTAGGAATTTCACTTTCTATTTCTCTGTATGTCTTGTGTTTAATTGAGAAGCTTTCTATCATTGATGTCCCTAAGTACACGTCTCTAAACAAACAATCCGAACTTGTCTCGAAGTGAAGACATGAGAATAAGTTCTACTTGTCAAACTTCAATCGGTACACATGCAAATTGTCTGAAGATTGCATAGCATGAAACTCTGAGTTCCGTTTTAATATTTCTATATCGTTCTACAATTGATGTATTGAGCACTATTTCAACAGTGGTATTTCTATATCGCTCTACAATTGATGTATTGAGCACTATTTTAACAGTGGCATTTCTATATCGCTCTACAATTGATGTATTGAGCACTATTATAACAGTGGTATTTCTATATCGCTCTACAATTGATGTATTGAGCACTATTTTAACAGTGGTATTTCTATATCGCTCTACAATTGATGTATTGAGTACTATTTTAACAGTTGTATTTCTATATCGCTCTACAATTGATGTATTGAGCACTATTTTAACAGTGGTATTTCTATATCGCTCTACAATTGATGTATTGAGATCTATTTTAACAGTGGTATTTCTATATCGCTCTACAATTGATGTATTGGGCACTATTATAACAGTGGTATTTCTATATCGCTCTACAATTGATGTATTGAGCACTATTTTAACAGTGGTATTTCTATATTGCTCTACAATTGATGTATTGAGTACTATTCTAACAGTGGTATTTCTATATCGCTCTACAATTGATGTATTGAGCACTATTTTAACAGTGGTATTTCTATATCTCTCTACAATTGATGTATAGAGATCTATTTTAACAGTGGTATATCTATATCGCTCTTCAATTGATGTATTGAACACTATTTTAACAGTTGTATTTCTATATCGCTCTGCAATTGATGTATTGAGCACTATTTTAACAGTGGTATTTCTATATCGCTCTACAATTGATGTATTGAGATCTATTTTAACAGTGGTATTTCTATATCGCTCTACAATTGATGTATTGAACACTATTTTAACAGTGGTATTTCTATATCGCTCTACAAGTGCATTGAGCACTATTCTAACAGTGAGAATTGGTCGTTATTCGGTAGTAAGTAAGTATTGTGGTGGGTGTCGGTAGAGTCTAGAGACAGGATATGGTAACCTTTCCAAAACAGCCTGGGGCCATATTACCGGAAACGTAACTAAAATAAATCCAGACTTTAAAAATATGGTAATCTGATTGGATAATAGAATTAGATTTGAAATCGATTTAGTGATTGACCAATGAGATGATTGGAATTCCAAAATAAATTTTCTACAATTATGCCATACAAAACTTTAAAATGTCTTGCTTAGTAATAACACACACGAACGTAGTTCACAACCATTTTGAATCAATACTTCGACTTAATAAGT
This sequence comes from Lottia gigantea, assembly GCF_000327385.1. Lineage (NCBI taxonomy): Eukaryota > Metazoa > Mollusca > Gastropoda > Lottiidae > Lottia > Lottia gigantea. Next base: position 181,598 of record NW_008707426.1, read on the forward strand.
CTAATTTTTAAAAGGACTATACTATTTCAATAAAGACTTCCAATCACATTTGGGAGCCGCAGTGGCTCAGTGAGTCAGACGCTTTCTCGCTAACCTGAAGGTCCAGGGTTCATAGGTCGAGATGATACCTTCAAATTTTTCAACTGTCAGTGATGCAGGTAGGAGGAGTTGACATGGCAAAAGCGTCTAGTCGTTCAGCTGGGACAGTAAACCGAGGCCCCTTGAGCTACAGGTTGTGCGCGTCAACGACCCCTCGACAGTTGGAAACCGAAAAAGAGCAGGCTAATGTAGATTTCCTGGAAAAATGTCCCTCATTGTACCCTGCATGGCGTTGTCTGTCTTAATTAGCCCACATGGTGCAGAGACGTAGGACGTAAAACTCCATTCATTTCATTTCAATTCATATTTAAAGGTTTAAAAATGGCTTTAAGTGTGATTTGAAAGCTTTGTTGAAATAAAAGGCTTTTTTTTTTTAAAAAACGACTTAATAATGATTCAAAATGGCAGTGAAATACGTTCGTGTATGTTCTTTCCACGTAAAAACCATACGCAGTTTCGTATGGAATAAGGTCTATAATGCCTATCTGAAATCTCCCACCGAGAAACCAGGCTAACAAACTAACTGATATAATATTATTTACAATAACCCGAGTATTCCATATAGCTCACTTATTATTGCATTTACTACCATTTCACGCTTATTTTCACTGTTTAGCAATTTTTATCTTTTCGTCGATTCGATCTACCTCTTTGTTATAGCTTTTTATCTCTCGAGAACATCAGTGTAGTCTTAGTTAACCCGTCGGATATTGGTAATTATTACATTGTTAAAGGGATTGTAAAGAGGTTTTCTTTATTTTGTTTTAAGTGTATCGAGCACACTGATATCATCAATTTGCACCATTCCAATTTTTAATCAGACGTCTGTGGTTCCTGAAATTCCACCAAAACTAAGTGTTGACTGACGTCACTAATAGCGACATATTATTATGCTTATATCAGATAGGCCTAAGACCTTAACGATAAATGACGTTGTAAAACACTTAGTTTTAGTGGAATTGCAGGAACCACAACGTCTGATTGCAAATTTATGCTAGCAGTGTCCCCGATGACAAAACACGGCTTAATTTGAAGAATCCAATCTTTCGTTCCGTTTTTTTTAACTTTAATTCTATATTTTATATACTGAAGCCACTTCGTAGGCCCTATATTAAAAATAAGAGCTAACAAAAAAAACGGAACGAAAGTTTGGTTTTTAGCCTGTTACACTGTGCCTCGTAAAAAATCAATACAATACCGACCAGATTAACACAGACTATTTGAACATGTAACTACACTAGGCGGATGGATAAGTAAATCAAGAAAACGGTAAGTGGGTTTAAGCGTACTAATCTGTGTAATAAGAAGGAGAATAGGAAATAATCAGAGGATCGATTCCAACGGAAATCATGACGCGACGGCAAAATAGACCATAGAGCTATACCTTGGTCGGCTGTTAACGGCATCAATTGATTACTGGATGATGTCGAAATAACCCTCCTTAAATAATTCTAGGGGCATCTCGGACAATTAGTCACTTAGAGAAATTTGCTTCAATTTGGATCTTTCCCCAAGATTTACAACGTTTCAAAATATTAGAATTGTTCCTCTGTCAAAATCATCAATGCGTCATTAATCTCGTACAAATACAGAATTTACATGAACAACTCTGCAACAATACAAATTGAAGAAGGAGTCTACAAAATTTCCAAAGAAGCAGACGACAAGCGGTGAAGTGAATCGGTGGAATCTTTTCTTATGTAAACGAAGTGATAAGATTAAGGGAGTAACAATTCGCCGGAAGTTGGGTAGGAATATCTATGTCTAGTCGTATTATTTTAGACTTTGAAGGAAATTCGATTTTCTAATGTGAATAAGATTAGATTAAACTGAGAAGAATCGTTCCACATCTTAATTCAATTCTCATAATATGATTACCATCAACTTAAACTATGTATTGGTGAAGTTTGGGGGTCGCTGCTCTTTGAGCTCATTCGATATAGGCTTTAGAGATGTACAAGTTTTTCTGGAATTTTAAGGACCATAGAAATCGAATTGGTTCAAACAAAACACAAAGTTCCGTTTTCAGAATTAGCTGAAGATGATTATGTACCTGAGAAGCGTGTCGACAACATGAGAAAATTTGGGGGTCTTTGCTCAAATGGGCTGACGTATGGGCTCCCTAAGAGATAGTAACCTCACAAAGTGGTCGAGTTTTTCTCGAATTTTTAGAACCATAGAAATTGAATTGGTTCAAACAAAACAAAGTTCCACTGCCAGTATTTGTTAATAAAGATTTTATATCTGAAACATATGTCTCAGTGGCTCACCTAGATGAGTGGGGCCCTTGGACCGTAGTGGGTTAGGGGACCCCCTTCGAAATTTTTTTTAAATTATAATCTCCTGATTTTTTTTTCATTTTCTAAGTTCAACAAGTCCTTAGCCTTATGGTAGTTGAGCCTTTGATATGTCGACAGATAGCCTGAGATAAACCTAGATGAGTGGGGCCCTTGGACCGTAGTGGGTTAGGGGACCCCCTTCGAAATTTTTTTTAAATTATAATCTCCTGATTTTTTTTTCATTTTCTAAGTTCAACAAGTCCTTAGCCTTATGGTAGTTGAGCCTTTGATATGTCGACAGATAGCCTGAGATAAACCTCAATGAAATTTCATCCATCGATACAAATCAACTACAATGTACGATGTCTTTAAAAAATAGATTGATGAAACTTTCGACTGATTTCAGAAGAACAACTCAAGACTAGTTCAACAATATTTGACACATGATTATAAGAATAACAAATATAGAATCCATTTCACTCGGCCTTGTTTTCCTACGACCGAGTTACTTTCGTGCTTTCTATTACTTTTCTAGCAATTCGATTAAATTGACGACGAATTTTCTCTCAAAATGAACCAAGTGCACCCACAATGGCGACGAGTAAAAATTGTCGTTGGGAGCAAATGGAATGAAAGAACGAACGAACGATTATCCAATATTTTTACACAATGCGGAAAAATACAAGTAAAACAATATGCCCATACAGTCATACCGAACGTGGGCCTACATAAGTGTCCAGGTGTGAGGTTCAATTGAAGCCTATAGGCTAATTACCCAAGCCGATTGCACTCTTTTACAATGTCAGTCCTTGCCGGTAAATACACGGATTATGCCCCCGCCCTTCCCCCTGAAAAAATTCTGTCAACCGACCAAGTCTATTACTGCAACTAAACACCATTGTCCCTTCGCATATATCACTTGCCCCTCCGAACAATCAAATCTGACTACGGCCCGCCTCAGTCCCTTCGGTCCACATCACTGATAGGGGGTCTCTGATTTCTCTTTCAAATGACTATACGCTTGTTCCATGTCAACCGTCAAGTTAGAGATTGGTTTCAAGTCGTGGGCTGTGTTCCGATACGGAAGGCTGGAGATGAGAAAGGAAGAAATAATTACCAATTCCATGTCGGTGCCAATTTAATTAAGACCAATTCCCCATTGTTTGTAGCTAGTCACAAGCATGGAACAAAATACACTAATTATGTAGACAAGAGATACGATGGGGCGATATGTTTGTCACTTCTTCAATGATCAACGATAGTTGTTAATTCACATCGTTATTCACCCCGGTATATCCACTGTTAGTGATGCAGGTCAGAGGGGCTGACATCTATCTCACTGTTAGTGATGCAGGTCAGAGGGTCTGACATCTCACTGTTAGTGAGGCAGGTCAGAGGGTCTGACATCTCACTGTTAGTGATGCAGGTCGAAGGGGCAGACATCTCACTGTTAGTGATGCAGGTCGGGGTCGGAGGGGCTGACAACTCACTGTTAGTGATGCAGGTCGAACGGGCTGACATCTCACTGTTAGTGATGCAGGTCGGGGTCGGGCTGACAACTCACTGTAAGTGATGCAGGTCGGAGGGGTTGACATGCCATTGTTAGTTTTTCAGGTACGAGTGGCTGACATCTCACTGTTAGTGATGCAGGTCGGAGGGGCTGACATCTCACTGTTAGTAATGCAGGTCGGAGGGGTTGACATCCCATTGTTAGTTTTTCAGGTACGAGTGGCTGACATCTCACTGTTAGTGATGCAGGTCGGAGGAGTTGACATCTCACTGTTAGTGATGCAGCTCAGGGGGGCTAACATTCCACTGTTAGTAATTTAGGTCGGAGGGGTTGACATCTCACTGTTAGTGATGCAGGTCGGAGGAGTTGACATCTCATTGTTAGTGATGCAGCTCAGGGGGGCTAACATTCCACTGTTAGTAATTTAGGTCGGAGGGGCTGACATCTCACTGTTAGTGATGCAGGTCGGAGGAGTTGACATCTCATTGTTAGTGATGCAGCTTAGGGGGCTAACATTCCCTGTTAGTAATTTAGGTCGGAGGGGCTGACATCTCACTGTTAGTGATGCAGGTCTGAGGGGTTGACATCCCATTGTTAGTTTTTCAGGTACGGGTGGCTGACATCTCACTGTTAGTGATGCAGGTCGGAGGGGCTAACATCTCACTGTTAGTGATGCAGGTCCGAGGAGTTGACATCTCATTGTCAGTGATGCAGCTCAAGGGGGCTAACATTCCACTGTTAGTAATTTAGGTCGGAGGGGCTGACATCTCACTGTTAGTGATGCAGGTCGGAGGGGCAGACATTTCACTGTTAGTGATACAGGTCGGAGGGGTTGACATCTCACTGTTAGTGATGAAGGTCGGAGGAGTTGACATCTCATTGTTAGTGATGCAGGTCGGAGGGGCAGACATTTCACTGTTAGTAATTTAGGTCGGAGGGGCTGACATCTCACTGTTAGTGATGCAGGTCGAAGGGGCAGACATTTCACTGTTAGTAATTTAGGTCGGAGGGACTGACATCTCACTGTTAGTGCTGCAGGTCGAAGGGGCAGACATTTCACTGTTCGTGGTGCAGGTCGAACGGGCTGACATCTCACTGTTAGTGATGCAGGTCGGAGGGGCAAAACCAGGAATATAAAAATATGGGTCAACTGTATTTCAACGTGACGATAGATTAAATAATTATGAATATTCTCGACCACGATTGCCCTCCATACGTTATTTCATTTCTGTACAATTATTATTCATTTAATATCATCATCCGAATCTACGTACCATGGTCTACAGTAAGACTAAGAGACTAACTTACTATATTGTGCGTTACACTTATAGATTTTTTTAATTTTGTATTTTTTAGGGGGGGGGGGGGGGGGTGGAGCTTAAGAGTGGGGTCCGTGGACCAGTTCAAATAGTAGTTGGGCCACTGTACAACTGATAGTACTCCGGCCGTGATTACAAGGGGGTAAGACCTCCCCCCTCTGCCCCTTTGAAAACACCTTGCCTCTCCGGTTATATTACTCCCAACAATGAAGTCGTGCTATGGGCCTGATTATACATATAATGAAGACAGAAAGGGCTATTACAAGCTCTGTGTTTCGGACACTACGTGTAATAAATATAGTTCATGCGTCTGTGTAATTGCATAAAAGTAGGTCTGTTGGTGACATTTGATTTTTTTATCAGTTAGAACAAACGTACTCATTTTCGTCTACAATATGTCGGCCGATAAAAGTCAATTGAAGCAAAATGAAGATTATTTGACGGATTTTACGCCTGAAGATTACCTCAAAACTACCTCCAGTAATTTTGAAGACGAAGGCGGACTGCGAAAGTTTTTTTTCGCTTGCTACAATGAGATTTATAAATCAGGTAAGCTGAAATTCATCCAAGGATGCCCTGAAGAGTTTCAATGTGAATAAGGGCAATAACTCATACTAAATATTTTTGATTTTCAATAGGTTTTATCTTTGGGTGATGACAAACACTCATGCCAAGTTTCGTCAAAATCCGTCAAGAATTGTGCCTTCTGGAGTGTGTCCGGCTAAAAATTGAACGCGTTTTCAAGAACAAGGGCAGTAACTTATACTAAATATTTTCTGATTCTTCTGATTTTTAATAGGGTTCATCCTTGGGTGATGACGTACACTCATACGACGTTTTGTTAAAATCAGTCAAGAATGTGTTAGTAGAGTGTTTACGAGCAATTGTGGACGGACCGACCGACCGAAATATACGCCCCCTCATTTCATGTGGGCGTATAAAAATAAAAAAAGAGAAAGCTGGCGCCGCCGACCTGGAAAAGCATGCCCTCCGGGCCCGTACGCTTGCTCGCTAACCTGAAAATCTTCAATAGGGTTCAATCTCAGCAGAGGTCGGGATAGGCCTAAGAGGGGCTGACATGGAATAAGCGTCTCGTCATTCGGATGGGACAATAAACCGAGGACGCGTGTACTACAGGCTGCGCAAGTTAAAGATCCCTCGACAGTTGGAAATCGAAAAAAAGCAGGCTAATGCTGCTGTCTTGGCAAAATTTCACTCATTGCACCCTGCATGGCGTTGCGTAAGTAGGACGTAAAACTTCGTTCATTTTATTTCCGAACAATCGAGTCTGGTTACGGGCCTGTTGCACTCTACCTACTAACTCAGACACGAAAACGGAACCTCTAGATTTGCATTTAATGAAATCGTTCAATTATCGTTGTGTTGCAATATAATATTCCAGGTGCAGTAAAGGGCAGACGACTAATGGATGTCGGGACAGGACCTATACCTATCTCAGTGGTCACTGCCGAACCTTACGTTCAAGAGATCTTCTTCAGTGACTATGCACCTTCTAATCGAGATTACTTATACCAATGGTTGATTGGATCATCCAGACAAGATTTTAAAGCTCTGTTCCAGTATGTCACAAAGCTTGAAAATAAAGGGTATGTAGTCGACGTGGAAGCGTTAACAAAAAAAAAGGGCGTGGTGTCATGTGTTAATGCCTTAAAGGTCATAGTTGACCATTATGTGAGATCAATCGTACCTTGGTCTCAAAAACAGGGATTGTTCAGCCATCCATACAGTAGTTTTTTAACACCTCCCAAAAATCATAATGATCTTAAATAGTTTACGTAAACTTTTTAAATATTTACGGCCGGATTGTTTCAGCCTAATCTTTCAGATATGTTAAGGGACACATTTTTCTACATTATGTTATATAGTTTTAATAAATTTGAGCGAAAAACAAAATGCCCCTTTAACACAATAGCTTACTTTCAAATTCTATACAAAATCAATCTACTTACCAACGTGAGATGGTATGCTCTTGCTTGGAATACAGATGAAAACATACTTCAGTTCATGATTTGCTATATTGCTAGGAACACAGATGAAAACATACTTCAGTTCATGATTTGCTATATTGCTAGGAACACAGATGAAAACATACTTCAGTTCATGGTTTGCTATATTGCTAGGAACACAGATGAAAACATACTTCAGTTCAGAATTTGCTTTATTTCAGGCAACACTGGGAAGAAAGATCTTCTGCCCTGAAAAACAAAGTTGGTGGAATATTTCCAGTCGATCTGCTTAACGATAAGGTGTTCGGAGAAAATCTCTTTCCTCATTTTGACGTCATTACTTCCAGTTTAACGTTTGAATCTGCAGCCAATGAAGTAGCAGATTGGGAAAAATTTGCAAAAAGGTTATCAAAATTTCAAAAACCTGGTGGCCATTTTGTCATCAATGGAGTTATGGGATGTACTTTCTATAACGTCGGTCCAATTAAATTTCAAGCGTTCCCAATAAGTAAGGATAAGCTTCAAGAAAGCTTCACCAATGCGGGGTACACTATACAGTATTTTAAGGATCATGCAGGGCCCCCAAAGGAAGAAAATGTCATATCTAACTATGAAAAAGGGTTTGTTATGCATTGTATACGAAACTAACCCAAAATTTTACAGTCTAATTTACCAAACGTTCGTCCTGTTTTTTATTACCTTTTATTTTTAATATAGCCACTTCAGTCAGCGTCTAAATACTGCCTTCTAAAACATTAGTCAGTTTGATGACACCGTCAGCCAAAAAAGGGTAGGAATTTAATTGACTGGCGGTGTCATCAAACAGACGAATGTTCAAGAACGCCGACCTTAGACCTTACTGAATTGACTTTATTACAAATAAAAGCTTATAAAAAATGGAACAAAAGTTTGGTCTTATTTCAGACTACCTAAATTCACAACTTACAATTCCTAAATTTCATCCATACTGACCAGCTGAAAAGTAGGTCGAACATCTTTATGCACGTGAAAGGCCTTTTCTCAACATAAACAAAAAATTTATTTTGTGCCGTGGGTGAAAAACTATTTACCAAATTTTCCATAACCTGACGATTCAATAGCTTACTATTTCATTGTTTCACATATTCCTGATTTTGAGAATTAAACTGACTTGTAACAATATGATGTCTTCTTCAGATTCCATGTTTGTTTACGTCACAAGCTGGCGCGAAACTGTATTTGAATTACTTTCCACATTTTCGTATTTTGATATCGTGGACCAAATCTATTTGGAAGGGGACACAGAAAGTTAAAACTGATTTGAATTAATTCATTGTGTTTTTGCAAATTAAACTGGCAAATAATCTTTCATGTTCCTGGAGATAATGAATTGAATACCAAAATACTACTGTTTTAGCCAATCATTAGACCGAAACGTCTCTCCCTATTCCAGTCTCTGATAGCTATTGGGACAGATGTCAGCTGGTGTAGAGACAGAAAAAAATAGGCTTTGTGAAATGGGTACCTTCAAAACCCAGATATATTTGTAAAGATGAATATTTTAGTAGTTCAGTCATACCATCATTTATGTCATGTCTCCAGTTCCATCAAAGTCTTTTTTAACGAAAGCGATCAGGTCACAGACACTTGATACTAACAAACGAAAGTTGAGGTGATGCCCAACACTAATTTACAGTCACCGTAAAGTTAATTTAATATAACATTAGAAAAACGCATCTTTGGAGGTGTGGAAAATCCCCATTTAACAGGGTCTTTATTCTGACTCTACTCCAGCTGACAACTGTCAAAATATCTATCAGAGGCTAGAATAGAGGAAGATGTTTAGGACTAGACAATCATAAACGTCCATGGCAGTACAGACTGGATAATAGAAAAAAGACAAATTATTGATCGTTCTATGACGGTCACTGGTCAGAAAAATCGTCTGCATTTCCTTGGTAATCAGCTTATTACGAGTTAATTAGCTTATTACGAGTTAATTAACGACTCGTGAGACAAACTTGGATTTTTCCTGATCATCAGAACACCTCTACTTTCGATTGATATAAGTATTAGCTGTCCAATAATCGAATATATATATAGACACAGCTTTAAGGAACAACAACCACTGGTTAAAGTTTTATGCAACCTTCTACGTGTTTCCCCCCTATCATTCTCAGGCACAGAATGATATAGTTTGCCCATCACCTCGGATCACAAACTGCAGTAACCCTCTAGAGTAAACCCTCTTCTCGGATTGCTTTCCAATAGAAATAAATAACGAATAATAATGAAAATGTTTTAATCACAGTTTAAATTGGATTCTGTGGCTTATAGTTTCTATACAATTTATTTCCCTTGACTCCCACTTGAACGAAATGTTTGTTGCGTAATTTTTGCATATACATAATATCTTTCTTCTTCTGTTCTACCATTGGTCCTAAAATAGAAAATAGAAATACTTTCCCTGTGACAAGCTAGTTTTCACAAAGGGCCAGGCCCAAGCCCATATCCAGTCTTAATTGTTCAGAGGGGCAATGGTGTATGGTGTTTAGTTGCAATAATGGAATTGGTCGATTTTAACAAATTTTTTCACAGAGTAATCCATTTTTTCGAGGGTACATTGCTTTGTCTTACAGTATTACTGAGACGCTTTACATGGAATGACCAACCAGTTTACTTTAAACTCTATAATGACAAAGGGAAGCAACTCCTACCTGTAGCTCCAGTCCAGCCTAAAGCTCTATATTGAGAAAGAATACCAGGCATGATGGCTCTATGTTGTGGTCGGTGAGTTTCATGGCGTAATTTCTGTTTGTAATATCTGGCAAGTGATCGATGACCAATGGTGGCACCTGAAACAAGTAACAAAACCAATATATAGATCATTACCATTACAGGGATTGTAAATTCAAAATTTCTCATGTGTATTGGGAACACTGATAGTACCTATTTGTACCATTCCAATTTTCAATCAGACGTCTGTGGTTCCTGCAATTCCACTGTGTTTGTTAGTGTTTCTGATTGCGAATATCAACATTTTAAATTGTTGAACACTTGAAAAAATGATTTAGATGCATTTAGTTTTAAACGGGCAACAACCATGCAGTTTGCAATGGGGGAAATTTTGTCAGTACAGCAGCATTAGCCACTCTTTTTCTATTTCCAACTATCGACGGATCTTTAATATGCACATCCTATAGCACACATGGCCTTCTGAACGACTTTTCCATGTCAGACTCTCTTATCTGCATCACTGACAGGGGCAAACTGTGTCTAAAAATCAGGTATCATCTGCAGTCGACCCATGCCGAGATTAAATCCTGGACTTCCAGGTAAGCCTTCCGCTTCCGATTCCTTCATGAGAAAACGTCAACCTACCTGAGGGTAAAACCAGTTCAAAACCTTCTCCAACTAGATCTGGTGTATCAATTTCCATTTCCTCTTCCTCATCTGTCTTTCCTTCATGATCTGGGTAACTTTTTCTACAATAATATAGTTAATTAACAGGACAGTTTGACATTTTCAAGGGTTGATTTGGTTCTTGACAGTAAGCTGTGAACATTATTACTGATTAGCTCAGCTAAAAAACTCCCCTTTCTGAGACCAAGTACAATCGGTCAATTTTCACATTTTCCTAATGAAAAAAAACTCCAAAATATGAATTTAAATCATTCCAATTTTCAATCAGACATCTGCAGTTCTTGTAATTCAACTAAATGTTTGATGAAGTCACTAATTTGAAAGGGGCTTATGTGATAAAAGCATGTTTAGCTATTAGTGACATCATTAAACCCTTCGTATTAATGGAATTTCAGGAACCACAGACGTCTGATTGAGGCTCTTGGTTCCCCGGATACACATCTTTTTTTAGAAAACCTCTTTACAATCCCTTTAAATTATGATGGACAGATATGAAAACCATGTATGCCTTACATTTGATATCAATTCTTACTGCTGAAATACCAACCTGTAATCATAAAAGTCAGAATATTCGAACACAGCCTCGCCTTCATGTAACATTTTACTATGTCCTTTATCTACCATGTGATTTTTAGCTGCCTGTTTGGAGTAGAATGATCTGCCTTTAGTATTACACCATAAACACATGTTGGCCACACCCACTTTTTCACCTGTTAATAATCATAGATTCATAATGAAAAGAAATGAATGGAGTTTTACGTTCTACTTTTCTGAACCTAATTGGTTTTAACGGCTTAAGTATACTCCTTTTCGATTTCCAACTGTCGAGGGATCAGCCTGTAGCAAATGAGCCTTCAGTGCAAATATTTTGCTGCAAATCCATATTGAGATTAGACCTCTTAATGCCACTATATGACTTTGTTTGTCAAATTTGTCAACTTAATATCCCCTTTTAGAGAGTTCACATATCTAACAATATCTATCTATATCTCACCTAGATATGAAATGAGGCCCTCTAAATTCACCAAATATTCTGCATCAGGGATAAAGAAACTATGTTCCTCAGTCATATGTTTTACATTGTCTTCTAAACTATCACCGATTACCGAACAGAATAAACATTCTTCTATCGGCAAGCTTTCTACATCATCGCTGTTCCAACTTTCTACCTCACTCCCTTCTAAAAAAACAATTTATATTCAGCAGTCAAAACATAGCCTCAACTGATTCCATTTATGGGGACTAATGTGCCATTTCCTTTATTAATGATCGTACATTAGTCTCAGAAAGGGGAATTTCTCTTAGTCAATCAGTAATAATCTTTATAGTTCACTGCGGATCCAAATCCATGTGTTTCCAGAATTATCCATGTTTGAAAGTTAAAAAGTCTTTTCTTAAGACACTGCCAAAAATAGACATCGTTAGGAATAGGAAAAGAAATTCCTACTTTGAGATATTTTTGATTGAATTACGAGATATTCTTACATTTCTAGTAATTCTGAAGACATTTACATATTCAAGACACATATCCACCCCCCAAAATGGCACACCTGTCCTTTTAAGAATAATGGACTGAATGAAAGCCATATTCACATCAGAAAGATAATTCTAAAGCCAATATTACCTTCATCATCATCATCTGACATTTCTGCGTCTGGTGACTGACTACTAATTGCAGCATCTGTTGACTGTTGAGAGTTATCCCCCTTGGAAGAGCCTGCTTGTGAATCTGATCTGGAGATGGCTTTATTCTTTTTATTTTCTTCAGTCTCTGGGTCATAATTCTTCTCTGCTTCTTGATGTTTTATAGATTTAACATGTGTTTTATACGCATTCTCTGAATTAAATTTCTTTTTGCAAATTAGGCATTGTGAAACAGTATTTTTTTCAGATTCTTCAACCTAAAATGAAAACAGTTAATACAGTGGTGTAACCTATTTTAGTACATATAAGGATTAAATACCGAATTTCGTCAAAATTAAAAAAACAGAAAAATTTTGTTTATGTCTTAGATGTTTCCTCAGATATTCTTTAAAATAATCAAAACTGGTTTGTTTCGATTTTCTTTATGAATCTCTAATTTTGACACAACTTGACAACTGCGGCAAAATGCGTCACCTATGTTTGTGTAAAATGTTTGATCTATAAATAAGTTGAGAAAAACATGTATGGATACTCGGCGGTACAATTAACTTTTCTTCGTATTTATCTTTAATATCAATTCATTATAACTAGTGACAATTCCTTCAAAGAACAATGATTTTTCAAAAAAAAATATTGACTGACAAAATAAAATATGTAAAAGGTAAGAGTGATTTATTGCTAAATAAATTAATCATTTCGAAGACGGACGAAAAATAGGTTGGCACGAAATTAGGTTACTTGACTGTATATAATATTTGAAAAATCTGTTTTAGCAAAAATTACTGATATCCAGGAATGGCAGACCGCATGATTTCCATGGTATGTTTATAAATACCTGAAATTGAGCTCCATCAGCTGGTATAGTAAACATTAAGATGACTATAAAGATAGCTAAATTGAGCTCTATCAGCTGGTATAGTAAACAATAAGATGACTATAAAGATAGCTAAATTGAGCTCTATCAGCTTGAAAGGAAAAGCCATTAAGACAACTTTACTAATAACAGCTGAAATTGAGCACTTTCAGCTCGTAATTCAAAATTCAAATATAGAAGACTGCAAGCCTACAGATAGTTGAAATAAGGCTCTATCAGCTGGTAAAATTAAGCTATTTCGGCTGATAAAATTAAGCTATATCAGCTGATAAAATTAATATGGAGAAGACTGAAGGCCTACAGAAACAATTGTGCTCTTTCCACTGGTATGAAAAATATTAAGACTACACAAACCTTACAGTTGCCGAGTTGGCCTATCTCAAATAAATCCCACTAACCAAATTTTCTTACCTGACTTTTCTGTGCTAAAACTCTACTGTTGAAGTTCTCTGCAGTGACAGGAGGTAACTCTGCAACTTTTCGTTTTAAATTATAACGATGCCAATCTGTTTTATAATGGCTTCTCTGTAACTCTGCATCAGCGAACGCAACCCGACATGTTATACATGTAAACACAGACATGATTCTGCAAAAAATATCAAAAATAAAGTATGGCCTGCATTGGCCTAAAACACAAATATTGTGGGCCAATGTCCATCTTAATTATTAAATAGACATTAAACTACTTGACTAAACAATCAAATTCCAGTTTCACCTATAGAAAATCTGGATTCTTTCTAGTAGTAGCCAAGTGCCCAAGTCAGTGGACTTGGCCAAAGGGCCATCAGAGTAGCAAGGGAGGTAACAATGTAAAGACTCAGAACATCTTTAATGTTTTCTGTTTCATAACTGGTTTACTCAAACAGTTCACAAACACAATTGTGGACTTATTTTAATGAAAAAACTTATCTTACGTGTTTTCTAAAGTTTGGAGATCTTGAAATAAATCAGTCAAATGAAATATGTCTTTATAGATCAGCGTTGAAATAAATAAACATCAAATCCAAGACGAAGTTTCTGTAAAACACGCAATATAAATAATAATACCCACAATTCCTCAGGGGCAGATAACTCTTCAACTTCCTTTTCCGTCGACAATCCAATACAAACATGGTGAGAAATATTTTCTCTCTGAAAATCCATCAATTATACCCTCAATCCGAGGACAATCAATATTTTTTTTTAGCTGAAATAAAAAATAAATCATCGCTCTACAGTTCCTAAGAACTATTGCTCAACCTCTAGCATGGCTTATGCCAAAATTGTTGAAAAACTTAACGTCCCCAGACGATTTTATTTTCATTTGCTATTTACAGTCTAATCGTCATGAATTAAATTTCAGGCCCGAAGAACGAAAAAGGTTGGAATTGTTGGCAAATATGGAACACGATATGGTTCCTCTTTGAGAAAAATTATCAAGAAAATCGAAGTTTCCCAACACAGTAAATTCACTTGCAATTTCTGTGGAAAAGTAAGTAACTACAATTTTGTAGAAATATTTCATGTACAAACATTTCTGTAGAACCTTTACACAGTTACCAGGCTGTGCAGGGTAAATATGCATTAAAATTGTGAATTGAAGTTACATGACACAGAGTGTGTATGGTTTGACCACTTTGCTTTGTTGGCTTAGTAGGTAAAGCTTATTTGTATCGTGGCCTAAAAACATCATCAAAATTTATGATGCAAGCTTACAGATGCGATGCCAAAGGAACACCATTGCGTTGCTAAAAATATACATATATATCCACATATCAATTATTCCAGTTGCTCTTTTAGAGACTAAAATGTCTGTGATTTAACACTTTACCTTTTCAACTTGATTGGACAGGTCTGTTTCATTCATACATTGTTTTTATTGTTTTTGCAGGACAGTATGAAAAGGAAAGCTGTTGGTATTTGGGCCTGTAAAAAATGCCATAAAGTTGTAGCTGGTGGAGCCTGGACCTACAGGTATAGCTTCAATTATTCGTAGAAATCTCTGATTATGCCATGAGTGACTGGATTTTTATACGCCCACATGAATATGTGGTCAAATATTGTCGTCAGTCCGTCTGTCAAAATTTCTTGTGAGCACTATAGAGACTACAGTTTTTATCTGATTTTGATAAAACTTGGTGTGATGCTTTAGATTGATAAGATCTCGGTCAAGTTCGAATTTGACATATTTTCGATGAACGATTATTGAGATATTACCCTTGACTTAGAACGCCTTGAAATTTTTTAAAAATTGTTCGTGAGCAGGATTGAAGCTACAGTTTTCAACCGATTCTGATGAAACTTGGTGTGATCATTGGAATTCATAAGATCTCGGTCAAGTTCTAACTTGACGCATTTTCGATGAACCGTTTTTGAGTTATTGCCCTTGACTTTGTTAAAACGCGTCAAAATTTGTTAAAAATAGTTCGTGAGCAGGATTGAAGCTACAGTTTTCAACCGATTCTAATGAAACTTTGTGTGATCATTGGAATTGATAAGATCTCGGACAAGTTCTAACTTGGCGCATTTCTGATGAACGGTTTTTGAGTTATTGCCCTTGACTTTGTGAAAACGCGTCAAAATTTGTTAAAAATAGATCTTGAGCAGGATTGACGCTACAGTTTTCAACCGATTCTGATGAAACTTG
Source organism: Lottia gigantea (assembly GCF_000327385.1). NCBI lineage: Eukaryota > Metazoa > Mollusca > Gastropoda > Lottiidae > Lottia > Lottia gigantea. The sequence continues at coordinate 197,318 of NW_008707426.1, forward strand.
GTGTGATCTTTGGAATTGATAAGATCTCGGACAAGTTCTAACTTGACACATTTTCGATGAACAGTTTTTGAGTTATTGCCCTTGACTTTGTTAAAACATGTTGAAATTTGTTAAAAATAGTTCGTGAGCAGGATTGAAGCTACTGTTTTGAACCGATTCTGATGAAACTTGGTGTGATCATTGGAATTGATAAGAACTCGGACAAGTTCTAACTTGGCGCATTTCTGATGAACGGTTTTTGAGTTATTGCCCTTGACTTTGTTAAAACGTGTTGAAATTTGTTAAAAATAGTTCGTGAGCACAATAGAAGCTACAGTTTTCAACCGATTCTGATGAAACTTGGTGTGATCATTGAAATTGATAAGATCTCAGACAAGTTCTAACTTGACGCATTTTCGATGAACAGTTTTTGAGTTAATGCCATTAACTTATGAAAAACGCGTCAAAATTTGTTTGTGAGCACAATAGAAGCTACAGTTTTCAACCGATTCTGATGAAACTTGAAGTGATCATTGGAATTGATAAGATCTCAGACAAGTTCTAACAAGAGATATTTTTGATGAACATTTTTTGAGTTATTGCCCTTGACTTTGTAAACACGCGTCAAAAGTTGTTTTTTGCCCTTGATTAGAGAGGTGTGATTTAATTGTTTGTTGTATTTGGGTTATTGATATTGATTTTAAAAAATTTTGTGGAATTATTCAGCATAAATAATTTCTTCAAAATAAGAAAATTCGTACTTTAGTCACTAAAGACTTTAATTATTTCTGACAGCTGCCAGTGGGCGTATGTTACCTTGCAACGCAAGCTATCTTTCCTTATTCTGCATAAGCAAAGTCTTGGCACTTTTTGATAGCTTATAATGTATACTAATTTCAATTGAGAATACAACAAAGTTCCCTATTATTTGTGTGCCCTGTCGCATTTAAGGAGTGTTGTTGCTTTATGTATTGGATGGCCTTGGTCTGAATCCCAGACAACAAACATAAAACAGAGGTTTTGTAAAGTTTGTATGTGTATCGGGGGCACTAATGGAATCAATTTCCACCATCTAACACTTTTTTTAGTGGAATTGCAGGAACCTCAGACATCTGATGAAAAATTAGAATGATGCAAATTGATGTTATCAGTGCAATAAGTCGTGGGCTAATAATTCTTGAAATATTTCTTTCATAGTGTTTTCATTAAATATGACCAGAATTTTGTCATAAAATGTTAATATAAATTTTTGTATTTATTTCAGTACCTCTGCTGCAGCCACTGTAAGAAGTGCTGTTCGAAGATTGAGAGAAATGAAAGAAGCATAAACTCTACACAAAATATTGACAAAAAATTAGCAAAAAAATTAATAAAATCTTGGAAAAAATGCTGTCTTTTTTTTTTTGAATTCTTAAGCTCTGTTGCACACCAAACTATGTATGGTTCTTACAAGGAAATAACACATCGAACACAGTTCACAGCCATTTTGATTCTTTTCCTCGACTACATGAATCAAATTTTTAAAAATGCCTAAATTTCAACAAAGCCTTCAAACCACATTTAAAAGTTTAGAAATAGACTTAATTGAAAGTAGTTGAAATATCATAGCCTTTTTACAAATTCTACTGATGAAATGAGGAAGAGATTCAAAGTGGCTCACTGTGATCTATGTTTGTGTGTGTTCTTTCCATATAAGAACTTTTGAGTCTTATTCTGTGTTGCAGAACTTGAACATGTCCCTTTGCCAAGATGAACACACACGTTTGTTGATTTGTGGACTCAACACTCTGCTTGGATTAATTCTCTGTGACAGATGGCAGTGGACAATGAGGCAATCAGTAAAGTGATACTAAATTGTGTTGATTAACATGAAACTAATTACTGTAGTTGACGGCAATTAGCAGATCATTCTGCATTAATCCTAACTATTTCGTTAAACTCTGCATGACATTGTTAGTCTTCATTAGTCCAGAGCACCAGATTATCATAACCGTAGTTCAGGTCACAAACTTTAAAATTTCTATCACTCCATTCGACAGTTTCCGTGAAGCTGAATCTGAGCGTTAAACGGCCATCGTGAAAGTAACGCTAGCGCTTTGCAGCTAACGGAAACTGCCAAGTGTCTGAGTGTTAGCGTAACTTTAACGAGGGCCGTTTAGCATCACTCGTATTAACTAGTTGACTAGTTAACTCACGGAAACTACCGAAGATTGATCTGAATGTGCTAGGATTTAACAACATCTGAGTTAGAGAGAAATAGAATTGATTCTTTTCATGCAAATATGAAGAGGAAACGTGACCGAAGATTCCATTATAAAATCTGGTGTTGACACGCAAGGCTATAATATGTTTATTTTATAAATAACTTTTATATAAATGCCAAAAGTTTTTCAGAAACAAAATCGATATAGATTCCAATTCGTGGAATTTGAAAGATCTTGCAAATGGAGAGTATTTTTCTACCCCTGTGTGGTCTTACTTATAAAGATATACTGGATACAGTTGCAAGGTCGTTCAATGACAGAGTTGTTTAAGTAGCCCCAAAATATGAAATTTATGATCTCACGGTCAATGTCTTCGATAGAAAACCCGATGTCTGCTTTAAACTCCTCACTTAAGGGGACAAGTGTGCCTTTTTCACAAATCGTACCTTATTCTCAGACACGAGATTTTGCTAGCCAAGGCAATCAGTAATAGTGTTCACAGATCACCGTCAAAATTTGAGCCGCCTTCACCATGTGTGTCCAGAATTATCCGCGTTTGTTAAAAAGTTATGGCCCTCTTGGTTTGGGGTTTTTGGAGTTCAAGTCTTAATTGAAGATCCTACTAAACTAGATGGTGTTAGACAATGAGAAATGGTCATCACTAAAGAGAGAGTAAAAAAAAATCCTTAAGGCAGGAGCCAATGTTACGTTACTGTGAGGACCCATCCAAATATTGATAAGTTTATGTAGGTTTAGAATCGAATAGAAATTGCCACATAGTTTGTTTAAATAGCGTAGAACCATTCCATAGCAACTTGCAGATAAACAAATATACACACCAGAACGATCTCAACCTCGAGAGTATCATAGAGTTGATATACTGCTCTATACGGAATATGCCGTCAATTGAAGTATCGAATATCATTGAAAAGGTGGATAATGAGGCTATGGAGACGATTCGAAGGCATTTATGTGTGTTTTCCACGTGTGTTTAAGCTTGCATGACCTAGGTCTGTTTTGATCTCTGCTAATTAATAATTAACGGGGTTTTTATTGATTAGAAAACTGTCGAGAAGACGGAAAGCGACATTGTTCAGAAAATAACATTCATTATACGGAATTCCGTAGTTCAACAACGCGGTGATATTTTACTCAGGTAAGCATTTCTATATTTTTGTATTTACCTAGTGCCTCTCGGCAATTGGGTTTTCTAATTTTGGAGCCCACCTTGCTTATATTTGTGTTTGATATTTGAGGTTTGTGGCTTTGTGGAAACAGCTTCCCTTTCTGGGAGTCCATATAGGTAATAATGAGTATTTGGTATGTAGAATTGTGAAATCAAGAGAGTCTACATAGTTAACAATGTTGATTTTGTATATCTGTATGTATAGAGAGAGGGGAGGCTGGCATCTAAGTCTGTAAGAAGCCTGTATTACTTTTCAGACTTGTAATATAAACATTAGTCAGTCTGTAATCAGAAAAAATGAACCGGTCGCTTGATAAAGGGACAATCTATCTTTTTAAGAAGGTGGGAAAATTACGTACTTAAAAGTTTACGAAAAATTTTTATATTCATAACTGACGTTATGTTTTATGTGTTTTTTGTTGGTATTGGAAAAACTAATGTACAGATTTAGCAAAATAAACGTCAAATTGTTGCAGAATATAACTGGGGGCCAATTAAGGCCCAACAGTAAAACTAGTTTACACAGCTCAATAAACAATTAATTCACAGCTCGTCGTCGAAATTTGAGCCTTCAAATCCATTTGTTAAGAATTATCCATGTTAAAATATTAAAATGGCGACTCGTCTTTTCTTGAGACTCTGTTATACATAGAAAAGACATATTATAAAGATATAAATGTGAAATTTCTAGTTTGAAGTATATTTGAAGGGTTTTCTGATCATTTCTATCATAGAACTTGACTGTACTTCTGAAGACTATTTACATATATTCAAGGCCAAAATCAAACCACGAAGATGGCGAATCTGTCCCTTTAAGGTTCAAATGCATGTTGGAAATCAATCGCATGAACATGGATTTTAAGAAGATATGTCTGAAAAAGGGTACGGTCCTCTGATCTCAAGAATTTTGAGGCAGGGTTCAACTAAGATTGAAAATTTTATTAGAAAATTCCGTTTTGACTAATCAAGTTAAATTTTTATTTTCATTTTATGAAAATTTGGTAGCAATTCCATCTGTAAGGTATTGTAGGTCTTGCCACAGACTTTAGTTCTTTGGGGCAACAGAGACCACCGAGTCGTAGCTTCCAGGAAATTTCCAGGAAAGTTATACAATTTGATTTCGTGATCATTTTATTTTTGGCTAATCGCAAAAAGGTGTCATTTTGATTCGCAAATTCCAATGCGATACCGCATAAACTGAACCCTGCTCCACATTATGCCGGAAGTGATGTAAGCGATGAAACAGTAGTCTCTGCAGCGTTCCAGGGGAGCTTAATGGAAAATAAACAATGAGTTAAACAAGAATAATAGAGCGATGTTGAATGACGTCATAACTAGCTGATAAAATCTGTATTATATCGATCAAATCGCGAGTTTAAAAACACGTTTATTTACCTTTTAAACATCAGCTTAATGCACTATTCTGTTTTTATATGAATTGTTGTATATTAGGAGTCGCGCGATAAGCGAGTCCTTCTTCATCTTCTTCTTTTTCAAATAAAAAAAAAAAAAAAAAAAACCCGTTCAACCTGTTCCGAAAAAAATAGTAGGTGCAGACAGAATTCAAAATTGCGGAGAAGGAAATAGATGGGGACATTTTGAATGTGACACATTCCGTACCGTTCGTCAATTGAGGGCAGAATTGGAACAAAAGGAACCTGTTCAGAACTCTCCAAACAAGCGCTACCAATGCCTACGTTATCATTAGCCCACGTGGTGCAGAAAAGTAGGACGTAAAACTCCATTCATTTCATTTTTCCAATGTTTCTGAAGCTGTTGTCCTGGTTGAAAACTAAGATGATTATGTTTACCCCCAGGAGAGTCAAGTGGTTTAGGAATTGTCAGAATAATCGGATTATATTCTTACTAACATTCTGAATGAGTCTGTACAGTTTGCCAGTAAACAATGTAGTTTATTTTCTACTTAGGCTACCTTATTCGTCCAATGAAAGGAAATGGAGTTTTAAGCAGTTTGACCCCTAGGTGCCTAGTACTATAGAAATATGGTTTGTACAGAATTGTACGCCCACTTCAATTCTTTTGCTTTTTATCCGTTTTTGCCTCAAGATATGAAATCAATTGAAAGCGACGTTGCCATCACCACCAACCCCCCGCCCCCACCCCATTGAGTCGGCTTCTCTTCTATTTGTGCCCCCAGTCTCTGAAAGTCGCCCCCCTCCCCCGAATCCAATCCATCCCACATAACATCTTCACAATGTCAAGCTATTATGAACTTATACCTTGACTACAATAGCCACCTTTAATGTATCACGGAATGCAGTGATTTGATTGGATTTTACGCAAGCGGATACAGCTTATTAGGGCGCTCGACATATAGACTGCAATCGTTATGTCTTATGGTTTGCAGACTTTCTGTCGAGGGATCTCATTGGCTCTATTTGGTAGCATCCAATCCAATAAATCACTGTACTGATAAAAAATTCATGATACACGAAAGGTGGCTATTGCAGTCAAGGTATTAGATCAAATTCCTTATAGCTTGACATTTTAAAAATGTCCACAGAATGGCCTGGCTGACAGCAACACGCTGTTATGTTTTATCATAATCATTGTACAATTTAAACACTGCTTATCGATCTCCAGCATTGATTACAGTGTTTGTTTGTTGGTTAAACGAGACTATTGTTTCCTGTAGTCCAATTTTCATAGTCCTAACGATACATTAAAACAACGTAATGGGGTTGTGCTTTCATTATAGTCGTTAATAGCTCTAGTCGTTAGCATATAGTCGCCATTTTGGAATCCGGAATACGAATGAAAATCGAATTAGACCAAACTTTTCGATCTATTTTGTTCTTTTTTTTTATTTTCATTCTTAATCCTTTTTAAATAAAGTTTGACCCAAAGACGTTAACCTCACTAACGTCATAACTTAAGAAAATCTAAGTAGCCAAGTATAATTCAATTTAAACCTAAAAAAAATATGGACAAATAACGGCAAACGGTCTAGTAGTGCCCTGGAACAGTCTAATATTTTTATTAGTCGTTTTTATTTTTAATATAGCCACTTCAGTTAGGGTCTAACGACAACTCTCTTGAACGTTCGTCAATTAACCTTTTGACCCAACCTGATAAACACTGTGTCACCACTGGAGAAGGTAAAAATTTAGCCTGCGCTCTGCAACAAATCAGCTGTACGGAAATTGTCGAGGATAGCCGAATGGGTCGATGATGGTGTTTTGTCGAGTTGTGAAAGGGTAGATTAAGGGGAGATAAATCATTATTAACAGTTGATCACTAAATAATGATGTAATCACATGCCATTTAGATTCTACTCACGTAACTTCAATCTGGTCATTAGTACCTGGAATTAGGTCAACCAGCCAACTCATTTGATTGATTGATTGGGGGAAAGATCGAGGGAAGGATTGGTTGGGGGATGGTCGTAGGCTTGGCATAGATATTAGCCTTTTAGTCCTATATAGGCTAAACCAATTTCGTTCCGTAATTAATTTTTTGGTCTCAATTGTAATCTAACGAGATTTATATAGGCCCACCAAGGTCAGGCACTGGTGGCGTTTCAAGCTATGTATAGCAGACACTCACGCACCTCTCGTCCCGAGGGGGACGCCACTGCCAGCACTGACAGTGATGCAACATGCAGATTGGATCGGGTACAGTGGTTCCTTTATCAGCAGAGGCAGTGAATTGTTACCGATCAAATATACATTATACATCTATCATTCACGGCTTCGTGCGTGCGCTCATTTTGAAAATTTCGATGAAATCATGAATATTTATTTTCTCGATTCCTCGTACGGGTTTTAGCTCTTAAAGTGAAATAGTATAGTATATGCAATAGTTTTAGTCTTAAAACACTTTAAAGGGAAAACTTCGCCATTTCCGGGTTTTGATTTAAGTCTTAGAAAAATTGAATATAGCCTAATAATATGTAATTAATCTCCAGAAGTACTAGAAATGTACGAAAATTGCATATAATTCCTTTAAAAATACCTCGAACTAGGAATTCACCTTCTATTTTTATATACATGTTTTTTATATGTAAGGCATAGTCACAAGAAAAGACGATTCATCTTTTAAGTTTCAAACGCGGCTAATTCTGGAGACACATGGATTTGAAGGCTCAAATTGCTGAGGTGAGCTGTGAACTGATTAGCTTAGCCCAAAAATTCCGTTTCTTAAACTAAGGTATGATAGGTCAAAAAAGGTGGCATTGTCCCTTTAAGTCTTTTAACAACCGAAAACATGACTTATTATCGTGGAAATAGGAAAAAATTTCGCATAAGCATAAACTTTTCAATGTTTTCTAATAAAAACTGAATCGTTACATTCATTTCGACTTCTTCAAGGGTATTGGGATGCCAGCTTAGGGCATGTGACCTTCGTCAGTCATTAGTCTATGAAGTTCTGAATTATTTAGAGCTTAAAAGTCTTAACATTGTAATTCACTCTGACAAATCGTTTTAGATGGTAATTAGTGAATTGTTCTACTTGGTTTTATCTTTTAATGGCATCATTAATGTACATAAGAGTGGTTTCCAAGTTTCTCGAGGACTTTTAAGGCATGCTGAAGCCTCTCGGGGTTCACTGCTTAAATGGAATAAAGGAAAGACTTCGTATAGTTCAAATGGAGCCAATGCGCATCATCATATATTCCAGTTAAAGGGATTTTAAAGTGTTAAAAAAAGAATTATGTGTATCGGGGACACCGATAGCTTCAATTTGCACCATTCCAATTTTCAGTCAGACGTCTGAAGTTCCCGGAATTCCACTAAAAAGTGGTTGATGACGTCACCAATCGCGAAGGGTCTTGCGTGAAAAAACATTGCCTAATATTTTGCGACGTCATCAAACACTTTTTTTTTAACACTTTACCATCCCTTTAACTGGAATATGTGATGATGAGCAGTGCATCTTTTCTTACACTACACTGAAAAAGGGCCGGGGCTATTTACCACTACCTTTGAAATAGTTGGATGATTCAAGTCAGAAATTCGCCTAAATTATAACTTGACGAGTGGCTGCCTTGAAGAGTAACTGTTCGATGAATAAAATATTGATGACGAGGCTCTGAGGTTGACTGGTTTCCTAATACTCTGGTATTGATCGTCTTCGGTTTGTCATTCATATACACAAACAACCGTTCTTGTTTACTTTGATAGGTGCGGTGTTCAGGTAAGGTAAGTCGATATGCTAAGAGTAGGGTAGAGGTTGTTGATGGGAATATAGAGATTAGGGGGAGAAAGCCGACACTGAGCCGACTATCGAGAGCATTTATTTTTACCTTGTGGAGGATTCGAACCCATGCCACCCAATTGCCTAGAAGACGACAATCCAACACGCTTCCGTCTGAGCTATTCCCCTCATATTGGAGTTTGCCTGATGCTAAGAGTGGGGTAAGGTTGTTGATGCTAAGGGTGGTGTAGGGGTTGTTGATACTAAGAGTGGTGTAGGGGTTGTTGATACTAAGAATTGGGTAAGGGTTGTTGATACTAAGAGTGGGGTAAGGATTGTTGATACTAAGAGTTGGGTAAGGGTTTTTGATGCTAAGAGTGAGGTAGGGGCTGTTGATACTAAGAGTAGGGTAAGGATTGTTGATACTAAGAGTTGGGTAAGGGTTGTTGATACTAAGAGTGGGGTAAGGTTGTTGATGCTAAGAGTGGTGTAGGGGTTGTTGATGCTAAGAGTTGGGTAAGGTTGTTGATGCTAAGAGTGAGGTAGGGGTTGTTGATACTAAGAGTAGGGTAAGGGTTGTTGATACTAAGAGTGGGGTAAGGTTGTTGATGCTAAGAGTAGGGTAGGGGTTGTTGATGCTAAGAGTTGGGTAAGGTTGTTGATGCTAAGAGTGGTGTAGGGGTTGTTGATACTAAGAGTTGGGTATGGGTTGTTGATACTAAGAGTAGGGTAAGGATTGTTGATGCTAAGAGTTGGGTAAGGGTTGTTAATACTAAGAGTTGGGTAAGGGTTGTTGATACTAAGAGTGGGGTAAGGTTGTTGATACTAAGAGTAGGGTAACGTTGTTGATACTAAGAGTAGGGTAGGGGTTGTTGATGCTAAGAGTTGGGTAAGGTTGTTGATGCTAAGAGTGGTGTAAGGGTTGTTGATTCTAAGAGTAGGGTAGGGGTTGTTGATGCTAAGAGTTGTGTAAGGTTGTTGATGCTAAGAGTGAGGTAGGGGTTGTTGATACTAAGAGTAGGGTAGGGGTTGTTGATGCTAAGAGTAGGGTAAGGGTTGTTGATACTAAGAGTGGGGTAAGGATTGTTGATGCTAAGAGTGAGGTAGAGGTTGTTGATACTAAGAGTTGGGTAAGGGTTGTTGATACTAAGAGTGGGGTAAGGTTGTTGATGCTAAGAGTTGGGTAAGGGTTGTTGATACTAAGAGTGGGGTAAGGATTTTTGATGCTAAGAGTTGGGTAAGGGTTGTTGATACTAAGAGTTGGGTAAGGGTTGTTGATACTAAGAGTGGGTTAAGGTTGTTGATGCTAAGAGTGAGGTAGGGGTTGTTGATACTAAAAGTAGGGTAAGGGTTGGTGATACTAAGAGTGGGGTAAGGTTGTTGATGTTAAGGGTGGTGTAGGGATTGTTGATGCTAAGAGTTGGGTAAGGGTTGTTGATACTAAGAGTTGGGTAAGG
>NW_008707426.1:207350-207666 GCF_000327385.1 Lottia gigantea
TCGTAAAAACTATCTTTTGAATCATGAAACCCACCAAACTGTCTCAGGAGGACAATATATCATCTATTGGGTTTATCCCACGCACATAGATTGTACGAGTTTGTCAACAATCATTTTATTGACTACATAGCGAGAAAATTACGTTAATATCAACAGTGTTGTAGCCAATGCCCTCACTTTGATTCCGGTCTATATTAGCTCAAACCAAAGTGAAAAAGTAGCAAGTAAAACTCCAATTCATATTATTTAATTTGGCACCTACAATATATTTCGTCACGATCCAGGTATAAAACTTCGAAATGTCAGCTAAACCCAG
>NW_008707426.1:218239-220837 GCF_000327385.1 Lottia gigantea
AAAATCAGAATGGTGTAAATAGAAGCTTTAAGTGTCTCTGATACACATACAAAGGGTAGAACATTAGATTGATGTAAATAGAAGCTATAATTGTCCCTGATACACATAGAAAAATAGAAAATCAGAATGGTGTAAATAGAAGCTATAATTGTCCCTGATACACATAGAAAAATAGAAAATCAGAATGGTGTAAATAGAAGCTATAATTGTCTCTGATACACATACAAAGGGTAGAAAATCAGAATGGTGTAAATAGAAGCTTTAAGTGTCTCTGATACACATACAAAGGGTAGAACATTAGATTGATGTAAATAGAAGCTTTAAGTGTCTCTGATACACATACAAAGGGTAGAACATTAGATTGATGTAAATAGAAGCTATAATTGTCCCTGATACACATAGAAAAATAGAAAATCAGAATGGTGTAAATAGAAGCTTTAAGTGTCTCTGATACACATACAAAGGGTAGAACATTAGATTGATGTAAATAGAAGCTATAATTGTCCCTGATACACATAGAAAAATAGAAAATCAGAATGGTGTAAATAGAAGCTATAATTGTCCCTGATACACATAGAAAAATAGAAAATCAGAATGGTGTAAATAGAAGCTTTAAGTGTCTCTGATACACATACAAAGGGTAGAACATTAGAATGATGTAAATAGAAGCAATAATTGTCTTTTATACACATACAAAGGGTAGACAATCAGAATGGTGTAAATAGAAGCTTTAAGTGTCTCTGATACACACACAAAGTCTAGAAAATCAGAATGGTGTAAATAGAAGCTTTAAGTGTCTCTGTTACACATAGGGGTCTACAGTGGGCTAGAAAATCAGAATGGTGTAAAATATAAGTTATAAGTGTTCATGATACACATACGAAGAGTAGACAATCAGAATGGCATGAATAGCAGCTATAATTGTCCCTGATACACATACAAAGGGTTAAAATCAGAATGATGTAAATAGAAGCTATAATTGTCCCTGATACACATACAAAGGATAGAAAATCAGAATGATGTAAACAGATGCTATAATTGTCTCTGATACACATACAAAGGGTAGAACATTAGATTGATGTAAATAGAAGCTATAGGTGTCTCTGATACATATACAAAGGGTAGAAAATTAGAATGATGTAAATAGAAGCTATAAGTGTCTCTGATACGAATACAATGGTCTAGAAAAATCTCTTCTGAATTCATTTGATAAATACTGGTGTTAAATGATGCAAATAGAAATTATAAAGGTTCCTTAAATACAAAGTAGAGAAAACATCTTCATAATCCGAATAAGAAATTGGAAGATCTCGCTAGAGGTCTTGATTTTGCAAGATAATTCTCTAGATGAATATTTAAAAAGACGTTCCACAGAGAGAACTAATAGTGTGTTACATCTAAATTCCCTTTTGAGACAGGCACTAAGCCGATTTTACTTCCACAAATTGACATGAGTTTTTGTTATGTGTTGCTGTTTCTATTGTATAAGGTGTTTAAATAACATATATACCTATAAACATCTATTGTCATGTTATTAATGGGAAAGGAATTGAAAAATTTATCTCACGGATCAAGATGTAAATCGTAATGTCAAATCATCAAGATATATAAGATAATATAAAACGAGTGTACATTCTGCTTTGAATTGTTTAACTACCATAGGGACTTGTTTACCAAGTTTAAGGGTTAACATAAAATAAGGTTCACTTATGTCGAGGCCCTATACAAAGGGCAATATCATGACACGAAGTGATAAGTTTCAGAATAGAGGAGAGCATTATGTGAAAAACAAACCGGAGGGGGGCCGAACCAATGCCCGCTTTTCTGTTTCAGTTCGGGCTATTGAAATGGAGATTTCGTCATACTTTTGTTTTCTGTTTTTTGCGTTACAGGATATACATCACTCACTTGTGTTGCTTGATTAACTGGATTTTGGGTATAATTTGGCACGCCATTCAACCACAATTTTATTGTGACCTATTGGTGACGTCATTATACTTGTAAGTAGGCCCAACTTTACTTAAAGGAATTATAAAGAAGTTTTCTTTTTAATGTATCAGGGACAATGATAGCATCAAACTACACCATTCCAATTTTCAATCAGAGGTCTGTGGAATTTCCGAAAATCATGTGTTAGATGATGTCACTAATCGCGAAGGACCGTATGTGATAAAGCCAGTTTTGCGATTAGTGACAACATCTTTACACAATACCTTTCTATAGATCAATACGGGCGCTTAAGAAAAAAGCTTATAGAATAAAATTTCAAAATGTCAGGAGTTTTTCCTATCAATTTTTAATTGTTCTGCAGCTGGAGATGTCTCTGTTTATTTTCTAAATATAGCAATATATCTTACGAAATCATGATATACGTCTAATGCGATAATATCAATGGGAAAATCGGGTCTATTCAGAGTCTTAATGTATCTATGCACATCAAAAATGAAGTGGAAATGCACTCGAAGACGAACAACACCTGTCAGTTTAATCATAATTAAACCAAACTTTCGTTCCGTTTTTTCTTATTAGCTTTTATTTTTAATGTAGCATGCACGTCAGTTAGGGTCTAACGACAGCCCTCGACATTCGTCGAATTAA
>NW_008707426.1:254319-263011 GCF_000327385.1 Lottia gigantea
GNAAGAGTAACTGTTCGATGAATAAAATATTGATGACGAGGCTCTGAGGTTGACTGGTTTCCTAATACTCTGGTATTGATCGTCTTCGGTTTGTCATTCATATACACAAACAACCGTTCTTGTTTACTTTGATAGGTGCGGTGTTCAGGTAAGGTAAGTCGATATGCTAAGAGTAGGGTAGAGGTTGTTGATGGGAATATAGAGATTAGGGGGAGAAAGCCGACACTGAGCCGACTATCGAGAGCATTTATTTTTACCTTGTGGAGGATTCGAACCCATGCCACCCAATTGCCTAGAAGACGACAATCCAACACGCTTCCGTCTGAGCTATTCCCCTCATATTGGAGTTTGCCTGATGCTAAGAGTGGGGTAAGGTTGTTGATGCTAAGGGTGGTGTAGGGGTTGTTGATACTAAGAGTGGTGTAGGGGTTGTTGATACTAAGAATTGGGTAAGGGTTGTTGATACTAAGAGTGGTGTAGGGGTTGTTGATGCTAAGAGTTGGGTAAGGTTGTTGATGCTAAGAGTGAGGTAGGGGTTGTTGATACTAAGAGTAGGGTAAGGGTTGTTGATACTAAGAGTGGGGTAAGGTTGTTGATGCTAAGAGTGGTGTAGGGGTTGTTGATACTAAGAGTAGAGTAGGGGTTGTTGATGCTAAGAGTTGGGTAGGTTGTTGATGCTAAGAGTGGTGTAGGGGTTGTTGATACTAAGAGTTGGGTATGGGTTGTTGATACTAAGAGTAGGGTAAGGATTGTTGATGCTAAGAGTGAGGTAGGGGTTGTTGATACTAAGAGTAGGGTAAGGGTTGTTGATACTAAGAGTGGGGTAAGGATTGTTGATGCTAAGAGTGAGGTAGGGGTTGTTGATACTAAGAGTTGGGTAAGGGTTGTTGATACTAAGAGTGGGGTAAGGTTGTTGATGCTAAGAGTTGGGTAAGGGTTGTTGATACTAAGAGTGGGGTAAGGATTTTTGATGCTAAGAGTTGGGTAAGGGTTGTTGATACTAAGAGTTGGGTAAGGGTTGTTGATACTAAGAGTGGGTTAAGGTTGTTGATGCTAAGAGTGAGGTAGGGGTTGTTGATACTAAGAGTAAGGTAAGGGTTGTTGATACTAACAGTTTGGTAAGGGTTGTTGATGCTAACAGTTGGGTAAGGGTTGTTGATACTAAGAGTGGGATAAGGATTGTTGATGCTAAGAGTTGGGTAAGGATTGTTGATGCTAAGAGTGAGGTAAGGATTGTTGATACTAAAAGTTGGGTAGGGGTTGGTGGGTAAAATGTTTGTCATTCATATACACAACAAATTGTTTTCCACTGTACCAAATAGTCCATTGGAATGTTCGTTTTATTCCTCGAAGCGGTTCTGCTGAAAAGAAAACCACGAGTCGTGCTCCAGTATAAATATACCTTTTATTATTTCAGATAAATGAAGTAGATTGAAAAAAACGAACAAGTCAAAATGGGGAACTGTGGCTCCAAAAATGAGGACAAAAACAGATCGTATCATCTTCAGACTCTTGTTAAACACGAGAAGGGGATTAACTGCATGGCTGTTAGTGAGGACGGAAGTGTGCTTGCGACCGGTGGTGAGGACAAGACGGCGTGTTTGTGGAGTACAAAAACGGAGGAGTGCGAATGCATTGGGATTTTACAAGGGCATGATGACTATATTACATGTATTTTAATAGAAGATTGCTTCGTGTTGACCGGATGTGCAGACAAGACTGTCCGGAAGTGGGACGTAGGCACTTGCGAGTGCGTGTTAGTGTTAAAAGGACACACATCCGTTATATATAGAATGATTTGTACGGGAGACTTCATCTTTACTAGTTCTTACGACAGAACAGCCCGTTGTTGGGATTTCGATAATGGAGAGTGCATACGGGTGTTTCGGGGTCACAAAAGGGGCGTTTACCCTTTGATATTTATACCAGCGGATGAAGAAGAACTAGATAGTGGTGATTTGGATAATGATATTTTGATTACAGGATCAGCGGATTTTACAGCGCGCACATGGAATTTTGAAACTGGTAAAGAAATTCGGGTATTTAAAGGACATAAAGGTGCCGTGACGTGTATGTCAGTGGATCCGACAGGTCGTGTGTTGTTCACCGGAAGTACAGACTTTACAATCCGCAGTTGGGATTTAAATAAAGGCGCGGGCATGAAAACGTTTGAAGGTCATCAAGGTTCTGTGATTTGTATGCAGGTATTTTTGTTTTTTTTGTTTTACATTTCAAATGGGTATCGATATAAAAACTTAGAACCATCATGTGAGAAGGGCTGCCACAGAGCGTCTAGTTGTTCAGATGGGACAATAAACCTAGAGGATTACCCACTGCATGACGTTGTCTAGACCGAAACATCTGCCTCTATTACAGCCTCTGATAGCTGTCTTTTTGCGGGGGTGTAAAAAATCCCCATGAAACAGGGCCAGGTTTTTCTGACTCTACTCCTGCTGATTACTGTCAAAGTATCTATCAATGGCTGGAATAAAGGCCGATATTTCGGACTAGGCGTTGCCCGTCTCCATGAGCCCAACTGGAGTATTTGCATTGATAGGGATAGTCCCATTAACTCGATTCCGTTAAGCCCGTGTAGAATTCAAGATGGTGGTTTATTGTTAGTCGAAGGAGGAACTGAGGTATTGTGAAAGAACAATACTGTCAGATTGAGATCGATCCGAGAGAATGAAAACAATAGTCCATCAATTGGTGATGACGTCAGTCTCATATTGTTTATAATATACTCAAGGAATGAGTAAAAACTATAACAACGATCGGACGGCACCATGACGACGTTGTGTTATGGTCAGTTATTGAGAAATGTAGGCTTCACAGAGTTGACTGATATTTCAACTTTTATCTCATATTTCACGGTGTCTTAGTTTCTCCCGACTGACTCCGACTGCTCCGACAGGTCGGAAAAAAACAAGACACCGCATACTTCAATTAACATGGTCCATGACGTCATTAATCGCGATGAGGTTATGCAGCATAAAGCATATTTTGCGATTGGTGATGTCATCAAACACTTAGTTTTTGTGGAATTGCAGGAACCACAGACATCTAATTGAAAATTGGAATGGGGCCAATTGATGCTATCAATGTCCTCTATACCCATAATTTTTTTCATAAAATCTTTTTACAATCCCTTTAAAGATCTACGAGTATCATGAAGATTGTTATGGAAACGATCGAAAAGAAAAAACAAATCTTGACGCAAGAGAATGATGCTTATTATTCATGCCATTGTTCTACGTCTTATAGAGATGTTCAGTGTATCAAATCTAGATCAATGGAATCTCGTTCTCTCTTGTCAACCGAGTATCTCCCAACTTGAATAATTCAGTATGTTTTTATCAGTAAATATATTCTTAAAAAGGTTTGAATGACATCAAAAGTCATCATCTCATACCTACATGAGATTCGGTAGGGTGTAAAACTCCACTTTAAATCTTTAAAGAGATTGCAAAAAGTTTTTCTAATTTTTTTTTTATGTTTATCGGGTACACCGATAGCATTGTACCGATGAACGATAGATCACATAAGGTCCTTCGCGATTAGTGGCGTCATCAAACACTTAGTTTTAGTGGAATTTCGGAACCACAGATGTCTGATTGAAAATTGGAATGAAAAAAATTGATGCTATCAGTGTCCCCGATACACATAATTTTTTTAGACAACTTCTTTCCAATCACTTTAAGCCAACTACTACTGCACAAATCCGTCCAGCCCTCTCTCTCTCTCTCTCTCTCTCTCTCTCTCTCTCTCTCTCTCTTGGTTTTATCTAAGAAGTTCTCTCTCTATATCTGCAGGTAGTGAATAAAATAATGTACACAGGAAGTTCAGACCACACTGGTCGATCCTGGGTCACTGAATTTGGCGACTGCACACGGATTTATAAAGGACACCGACATACAGTTAGTGTCATCAAAGTTTTCGACGGCCTGGGTAAGCTTTACGTTTTTTTTTATATTAAAATTAGACCAAAATTTCGTTCAGTCAGTTTGATGACAGCCAGCCAATCAAATTCCAGCTCTCTCTAACGCTGGGATTAGAGAGGGCATTAGACACAGAATGCATACTTTCTTCCGTCACAAAATCCCAGCGCTAGAGAGGGCAGGAATTTGATTGGCTGGCGGTGTCATTAAACAGGCGAATGCGTAAGAGGGCCGTTGTAAGACCGTAACTGAGGTGGCTTTATTGAAAAGTTAATAAAAAGACAGTCTAATTAAAACTAGATCAATCTTTCGTTCAAAAGGGCTGTCGTTCGACCCTAAAAGATAAAAGATAATAAAAAAGGGAACGAAAGTTTGATCCCATCTTGATTAGACTGGCAGACATCCAAGAGCTATCATCAGAAAGAAATGAGCAGTTAGATTTGGATCAAAATATTGTAGAATATTCTCATTGTCGAGGCTAATCACCCCTGTTCAGTAAGCAGACTATGCTTGAATGCTGGAACTCTCATTTCCTAACCGCCAATATCATCGACAAGAAACTTAAATTGCCCCCCCCCCCTCAATTTTTAAACATTTTTCCACAATTTATATATCCATATTATCACGATGATCACCACCCTTAAAGTTTTATTCTTGGTTTTTTCAGTGTACACTGCATGCGGGGACGCTATATGTCGCTGTTTTGACGCTAAAAGTGGAGCCCCCAAGCGAGAATTTAAAGGGCACGAAAGCACAGTGACTGCACTTCAGGTTTATAAAATTTCAGATATTTTCTGTAGGCGTTACGCTTTTGTCATTGTGTGTTTGAATCAAATGCTCCAAAATGGTTACCTGTTGTCGTTTTCATTTCATTTTTATCAATTTGGATTCCAGTAGACGCAAGCCTCTCAAGACTGACCAAATGGGGTTACAACAGTTGTTGCTCAACAGTTACTGTCGATGTTGAGATTCAATACGCGGTAGCTCTTTGGAAGTGCGTAGGCACAAGCCTCCAATGGAGCGTCTCAGAGGGTTCTCCCCAAGAAAACTTTTGAAAAATAGAATTGATCTGGTCTTTCTAACACATATTTTGGGAAAAATACGAAAATAAAATCAAATTTGTTAAAAATAAAGTGGGGTACAATTTGGGGTGTAAACTAAGTGGACAGCCGACACTGTAGACCAAAAAGGTACAGAACACTTGAACTTTGCCAACAGCTCGTGTGGGGTTAGAGTGGATTAATGAGTTATTTACCCTTGAAGTTGTAAGCCCTCTTGACGGCTTTCTTCGGACTATATTTGACTGCAACAATGAGTTAAATTTTGGAGCTTTTGACGATAAACACTGCGCTTTTAGTTTTACACAGTAACCTAGCACCCAATCGAATTAGATTACAATTTCGTTTCGTTATTGTTTTTTGTGGGGTTTTTTTTTTTTGGTCGGTCTCCACTGTAATCTAACGAGATTTTTTAGCTCTACTTGAACAATATTCGTAGTTGATATTTAGACACAGATTCTGCATGACGCGCTGTGATTGGTTGAAATGAACGTCAACAGTACGCTACCTTGGTATAAATTTTTATAGATTACAATGGACACCAACCAAACATAATAACGAAACGAAATTGTTACCTAATGTTAATTACATTGCTTAGCACCACCCGTATTTAGAACATATTTTTAGTTTTAGTCTTTCATGCAAAACAACTCTCATTCTTTAAAGCAACACATTGGTCTGACCTACACTCTCCTTGACAAAATCTTCATCAATTCAACGACTCTATCATTAATGTGGCATTGTGCGACAAACCAAAATTCACTGTCAGTGATGCAGGTCTGACTGGCATGGAAAAAGCGTCTAGCCGTTGGGATGGGACAATAAACCGAGGCCCATGTGCAACAGGCTGTGCACGTTAAAGATCCCTCGCAGTTACACCTGCATGACGTTGCCCATCTTCATTAGCTCGCATGGTTCAGAAAAGTGGGAGTAAAACACAAACTCCATTCATTTCATTTTTCATTAGGTTTATAATAAGCAATTGATCCACACACAGCTTATCTCCACTTGTTTTCTCCACGTCACTACTCTTATCCTCATCGACAGTCTACTTCAGCCCCACCCCACTCACTACAAACTTTAATTCTCTCTTTCCTCTCTCTCTCTCAAGTGTACACGGGCTCAGGCGACTGTATTACAAGATGTTTTGACCTGAAATCTGCCGCTCTAAAACGGAAATACGTGGGTCATATCTCCTCTATAACTGGTCTACAGGTAGTTTAAAAACATATCTCTTTCTTTTAACAATTCACTTTAAAGGTATACTAGGATTAGACTTGGCAAAAATAAGTCTTTGTTCATCGCTGGACTTACCTGGTGTCATAACTATACAACAGAATCTCTCTAATAAATCTCTAAAACTAAGTAATAATCCATTAAACTAAGTAATTTTGAAACACGCTTAGAAGCGATTATCAATCATTCCTTAGTTTAATAGATATATCGTCTTATATAGAGATTCTATTCTTTAGTCATGGCACCTGGTTAGTCTAACTGATGATTATATACACTTATTGACCAAGTTTGAGACTTTAAATTTTATATCTTTTTCTTCTAACGATTCACTTGAATATTTTATGATGATATTTGTCATGTGTCTCTTTGGAATGGAATGTAAAGCTGTTATCTCCTGATTTTCTCTTTGATTCGTCTTTGAACCTATAGATATACATATTTTTTGACTCTTAGTTGTGATTATTGTTGTATTTTAAATCTGTACATTGTTGTATTTTGTGTATGTTGTACATAATTGCACTTTGTATTGAAATGTGTTGTAGGCCTACAGAGTTTTGAACTTTGTATTGAACTTTGTGGCATTTTATTGTACTGTGTTTATTGTTGCATTTGAAATCTGTACATTGTTGTACTTTGAACCTAAATATATTGTTCATAGTTTGTATTGTAATGTGTCATTTGTTGTACTTTGTTTATTGTTGTTTCCAATGAAAATTGGAATGGTACAAATTGATGCTATCAGTGTCCCCGATACACACAATATTTTTAGAAAACCTCTTAACAATCCCTTTAAGCTGATCAATTGAATTGTTGGAGAAGAAAATAAATATATATCGCAAGTTAAAGGCCGGAATATAAAAAAAAAGTCGCGATTTAAAGAGGGTGTGTGGTCAGCAATTAAAACAAACCATTAATGGAATAATTGATTAATGAGTGAGGACACGCGAGATGCTAAAAATAAACCAACTTATGGCAAAATTGGACCATGAATTATTAAGGAAGAAGTGTGAACCGATTTTACGGTTTATATCATTCGGCAACTCTTGGCAGTTTCCGTTAAGTTTAAAGGTATCGTAAAGAGGTTTTCAAAAAAAATGTATGTATCGGAGACACTGATAATATCAATTTGCACCATTCCAATTTTCAATCAAACGTCTGTGGTAGCTGTTATTTTATTAAAACTAAGTGTTTGATGACGTCACTTATCGCAAAAAATACTTCATCACATAAGGCCCTTCGCATTTAGTGACGTCATCAAACACTTGCAGGAACTACAACCGCCTGGTTGAATCTTTACAATCCCTTTAATAGTCTACGAGTATTATGAAGACTGTTATGGAAATGTTGTTTAGTGCAAGCAAACTTTTATGGTGGGTCGTTCTTCTCAGTTTATATAGGCTAGATTGTAAACAATTCATGTAAAATGTCGATGTCAAATAGGTAACCCAAGGCCAAATACACCTACCATTATTAGATCTTATTTTATCCTCGATTTCATGGAATAAATAACGATAAAAGCAGTTCTGCAGTCTAATTAGAATAACAACAAACTTTCGTTCCGTTTTTTTTATAGCTATTATTTTTAATATAGCCACCTCAGTTAGGGTCTAACGACAGCCCTCTTGTATGGTCGTCAAATTAGCCTTTTGACCTAACTCGATGACGTCTGCTTTAACCAATCAAATTTCTACCAGAGCTTGCATTTTGTGACGCGGTGTTTATCAGGTAAGGTCAAAAGGTTGATTTGACAAACCTTCAAGAGAGCTGTCGTTAGATCCTAACTGAATGTATATAAGTAGCCTACTGATAGACAAGTAAACGTGATAGATTTTCCGAAACGAAAGATGTTCTGAATGAAATATTCATCCTCTGTACTCTAGGGAACTAATTGGATTATGTTTTAAAATATATATGTAACAAAAGGACCTTAGAGTTTTGCGATTGGTATCGGTCTTAAAGGGGCAGTTTCGCCATCCGTTTGACCACACCTTACCCTCAGGAACGGGATTTTTTTTTAGCTATGCCAATCAGTAATAGTGTTCACAGTTCACGAAATTTGAGCGTTCAAATCCATGAGTGTCCTGAATTAATCGCGTTAAAAAGACTTGAGACTCCGCCATTATATATATAGAAGAGACATAATATATGTATAATAAAGATTCAAATCTACCCCCGAAAATGGCGAAACCTGTCCCTTTAATAATATAGATTATACATAAATAATTAAGTAACGCCACGTCGTTGGTCGTTTAGATGGGCGCTTGGTTGGCCTTTAAGGTCATCTAATATTGTTTATATTTCAACAATTAAAACCAGTGCATATCTAATGATTTTTATTCTAAAGACCACAATATGATTCTTGTTCAAATCTTCTCTGTGCCTAGCAACGGGCAAAACAGATCAATAACCCATAGCAACGAGATGTAGAATTCAATAACTTGTTTCGACTAATAGATTTAG
>NW_008707426.1:263061-263884 GCF_000327385.1 Lottia gigantea
CTAAGAGTAGGGTAAGGGTTGTTGATACTAAGAGTAAGGTAAGGGTTGTTGATACTAACAGTTTGGTAAGGGTTGTTGATACTAACAGTTGGGTAAGGGTTGTTGATACTAAGAGTGGGATAAGGATTGTTGATGCTAAGAGTTGGGTAAGGATTGTTGATGCTCAGAGTGAGGTAAGGATTGTTGATACTAAAAGTGGGGTAGGGGTTGGTGGGTAAAATGTTTGTCATTCATATACACAACAAATTGTTTTCCACTGTACCAAATAGTCCATTGGAATGTTCGTTTTATTCCTCGAAGCGGTTCTGCTGAAAAGAAAACCACGAGTCGTGCTCCAGTATAAATATACCTTTTATTATTTCAGATAAATGAAGTAGATTGAAAAAAACGAACAAGTCAAAATGGGGAACTGTGGCTCCAAAAATGAGGACAAAAACAGATCGTATCATCTTCAGACTCTTGTTAAACACGAGAAGGGGATTAACTGCATGGCTGTTAGTGAGGACGGAAGTGTGCTTGCGACCGGTGGTGAGGACAAGACGGCGTGTTTGTGGAGTACAAAAACGGAGGAGTGCGAATGCATTGGGATTTTACAAGGGCATGATGACTATATTACATGTATTTTAATAGAAGATTGCTTCGTGTTGACCGGATGTGCAGACAAGACTGTCCGGAAGTGGGACGTAGGCACTTGCGAGTGCGTGTTAGTGTTAAAAGGACACACATCCGTTATATATAGAATGATTTGTACGGGAGACTTCATCTTTACTAGTTCTTACGACAGAACAGGCCGTTGTTGGGATTTCGATAATGGAGAGTGCAT
>NW_008707426.1:270906-272995 GCF_000327385.1 Lottia gigantea
TGAGAGTTGTTAGGGGGTTGGTTATAGGTGGCTTGGTGGAGGAATTATATTGTTACTGATATAAATTTTCCGTCTCTTGTAATCTTGAGATTATTCATGGAACGTTGACACGGTTGACAAGGGATTGTAAAGAGGTTGACAAGGGATTGTAAAGAGGTTGACAAGGGATTGTTAAGAAATTTTCTTTGAAACTGAGACACTGATAGCATCAATTTTCATCATTCCAATTGACAGCAGACGTCTGTCCCTGCAATTCCACTAAAAGTAAGTGTTTGATGACGTCACTAATTGCGAATGGCCTTAAATATTTTGAGATTAGTGACGTCACCAACACTTATTTTTAGTGGAATAGCAGGAACCACAGACGTCTGACTGAAAATTGGAATGGTGCAAATTGATGCTTTCAGTATCCCCAATATGTATAAAAAAAATCAAGAAAAACCTCTTTAATCTTAATCCCTTTAACTACCATACGATCTATGGATATGAATTCGTGACATTGATTTAAAACGCCCATGTTATGTTTGAAAGTATATGTTCTTCTCTTTTTTTTGCTTTAACAATTCATCACAAGGGACATAACTGATTCGTGTTTTTTTCTAGGTTGTTGGCGGAAAGCTGTTCACGTCGTCGTACGACGGAAGTGTAATGGTGTGGGACTGTACAGGAATCAAAGACGATACAGTCTTCAGCACCGACGAAGACAAAGAAAAATCCAAAGACAAGATCCAAGAAATGGAGAAATTTGGTGGTGACGTCATTCCCGTGGATAACAACCAGAACAACCAATCGAACACACCTGAAAACAAAATAATGATTGAATAACCAATCGAAGACACCCGAGAAAAAAATCTGTCTGATGCAGTGATGATGTTGAATACAAGGTTTTAGACGTATTTCATTCAAGTTCATCTTTGAAATTTTTGATTTGATAGCGGGTGCTGCTCGTTTAGTTTCATTTGATATTTTTGTAGCTTGATTTGACAACTTGAAAGGTAAAGATTTGGTGTTTTTGTCGGTTCCTATGTTTTATTTGTAGGCAATCATATATCACTTGTTGAATTTTGTAAATATATTTTATAGATTTGTTGTTAATGTTTTGCCAGGCATGGAGTTCTCGATTTATCTTCATTGATAAGGATTACTGTTATCACCAAACCAAACATAACAAAACTTTTTTACAGTGCCATGAAAATAACCGTCAGGGTTAGGCGATAGGTGGCAAACATAATATGAATTTTGGTTGTAAACAATATTGCACGTTTTTACACTGTAATTATTTGGGTGGAAAAATATATCAAAATTTCTGGCAGCCTGGCTGCTGTTATCGTAGTAATTTCAGCTTTTATGATGTTTTATACTGTTGTTTCCCATTAAAAACCTACATTTTAGATTCTATATCTGAAGTGTTTGTTTCTATCCAATTCTATATCTGATTTCCACATCCGTCGTGCTCTGTCATCTGTGATATTTTTTAAAGAGTAATTTTCTAATATCCGTCCAATCAATTCTGCTTTAACTAGACCTCCATCTCATGCTGATGCATGTTTCGGATAAACAACCCTCATCAGGACAGCTTATTTTGTATATGGGATTAACTTTCCATTAGGGATTTTGATTTCGAATTTCGACCATCCTACTAGAATTTTTTGTCTATTTGGTGGAGATTCGAACTCGTGGCACGCAAATAGATGGAAATATGATAAAAATCCGTACAAGCAAGACAATTCCGTCAATCAAAAAATAGACTGTAATTCTCTAATTCGAGATAATGAGATTTTCAGATCGATAAAATAGATTTTTCTATCTCCCTCCAATTTCCTCTGTGCAAACAAGATTTGCTAAATTTAGCATTTACAAATGATAATAAAAACTGCTGTTTTTTTTTCTTCTGTTATTTATATTTTTATCATCGTGTACATTATTTTAAGATGTATTAGGTACTTTTTGAGGCAGAGGTCAACATTTAACGGCACCTTTACAGCCAAGATTTTCTAAATACGGCGCCCACTGCGCTTCTCTTTCCCATTTTTCTGCTGTATTCAAACTGCTGATACGATGTATATTGTTGTTTTTTTTTTGACAGGGC
>NW_008707426.1:273045-395862 GCF_000327385.1 Lottia gigantea
TCATCCTACTTTTCAGCATCTCGGAGGTTAATAAAGAAAGGCAAGCCATTCAGTGTACAATAAAGCAAATTTACAAATTCTGAAGAAAGTATCTCAATCGTATTTTTTCTACCAGTGATCAGTTTATCCGGCTACATATGAAGTTATGGTTTGGATCAGTGCATGAATTTTCCTCTTGAAATTAGTCCAACAGATCTGCATCTATTCCAGATAAATAGTTTGACAGTTATTGGCTTGAGTAGAGTCAGAAAAACTAGACACTGTTTAAAGGGGATATTTCTGTCTACTTACATGCTTGATTTACTGGTCGTTAGACATTTCTCCATGCTGCGTGTTGGATCACGTTTTCCAGTTAAAGCCTTCCCTGTTATTTCTTGATAGAGTTTTTTAAAAACAGTCGCTGAATCTTTCACCATCATACAGTTTAAATAACATATTTTACAAGGGTACGATTCCTGCAAAAAAAATTACAAAATTTGGAAATATTTAAAAAATAGTCTACTCCTGACTAATGGGTAATGGGTAATGTTGTAAGTGGGAGAATTTACAGTACTTTTTGAAAACCATATATATAACCTTATACAAAAAGGAAACATGTTTGGTTAACCATTCTTGTTTTTTAAGGTGGCACGTTATTACCCCCGCCGCTAATTCCATAACTTTTGCTGTATTCCAGTCTAACTAAAATTAGACCAAACTTTCGTTCGGTTTTTCTAACCTTTTATTTTTAATATAGCCATTTCTTCAACATTCATCAAATAACCTTTTGACTTAACCTGATGATCTCTGCTTTAACCAATCAAATTCCTTCATTTTCTCACAAAATTCCAGCGTAAGATTTGGCAGAAATTTGATTGGTTTAAACCTGATTTTGACGCCAGTTCAAGAGATCCGTCTATAGACCCTAACTGAAGGGTTATATTAAAAATAAAAGTTAATAAAATCGGAACGAAAGTTTGGTATAATTTTAATTAGTCTGGCTGTATTCAAACGATATTTTTAGTTTTATTAAGAGCCGTGGTATCTCGCCATTCCTCCCATATATTCTGCTGTTTTAAAACTGCTGACTGTTTATGATTATTTTTTACTATTTTTCCGATATCCGGTATGGTTTTGGTGCAATATTTGTGATACAATGTTTTAATGTTTGCTGGTATAATTTTTAATGGTTGTTGTTTTTCTGTATATTCGCTATTTTTGATTAAGGGTATACTACCTCTTGGAATGGATAAACAATTCAAAGGTAGTATACCTTTAACATGCTTTTGAAAATTGTATAAATCAGTGATTTTAATGCATTGAAGGAGAAGATGTAAATAGTATATTATAGTACGTGTTCAGATTTGATTTCAATATTTGTCTAATATCTTTTAAATGTTGATGCAAAAGTTTTTCTGGTCTTGACGGGATGTTTCCCTTGAAACTCAGAGCAGTGGGAAGGGAAGTAACTCTTTACCTGGCCAGAATAATAATTTATCTATGTTTATCTGTCATAGTTATTGTTGTTTTAATGATTATTGTAAATATTTTCCCTGTTTGCCTGTGATATTAGCTAAATGTACCTTAAAAGGGACAGGTTTTCCACTCGTTTGACCAATTTGTAACTCAATCTCAGAAACAGGATTATTTTTTAGCTAAGCCAATCAGTAATAGTGTTCACAGCTCACTGTCGAAATTTTTGCTTTCAAATTTATGTGTTTCCAGAATTATCTGCGTGTGAATGTTAAAAAGACGACTCGTCATTTTTTGAGACTCTGTCATATATAGAAAAAATATAGTTTCCTAGTTTGAGATATTTTTCAAGGAATTGTGAGATTTTTTTTTATATTTCTAGTACTTCTGAAGACTATTTAAATATATATGAGACTAAAATCAACCCCCAAAAATGACGAATCTGTCCCATTAAATATTTTGTTTCAACATAAAAACCCAAGACTCAATTTGAGTTCAGAGTACATTGCTAATGGTTATCAAAAGACCAAAAATAAGCCTATTTTTCAAGAAGAGTTTGAAATATTAATATTAGGCCTACCTACTGAGCTGTGTGCAATGATGAAAAATTTGCCAGAAAAGTCTATCCCTTTTGGATCTGTATCATACAAAGGCTGTGGCATTTGGTTAAGTTATTGAGTGTGCAACGAGGAAAACGATGTCAGGAGATTTATGACATGCACAACATATAGTTAGTCTACATTTTTTGCTGGGAGGGCCTGTGAAATCAGACAAAGCTATGCAGTGTGCATTGAGGAAAATAGTGACGCAATTGACCTGTGATGTTTTAACTTTTATAAGCCTAAGTATAGTGAGTGTTCTATAGCTCACCAAGAAAAGAAAGTTATGCAGTGTGCTATGAGGGAAGCTGGCCTACTTTGTATTTGATCGCCATTGTCTATATAACTTATTGAATTTGTATTTTAATCAAATGAGTGTTTATTGGCATACGAAACTACGTATAGTTCTTACATGGAAATAACACACACGAACGTAGTTCACGGCCATTTTGAATATCTTTCTCGACTTAATAAGTCGATATTTAAAAAAGGCTATATTTCAACTTAACCTTCAAATCAGATTTAAGCCATTTCGAAAAACCTTTTAATGTTATTTGAAGGCTTAGTTGAAATATTTTAGCCTTTTTAGAAATTCGACTTGTTTAGTCGAGGAAGAGATTCAAAATGGCCGTGAACTACGTTCGTGTGTATTACTTCCATGTAAGAACTATAGTAGTTGTGTATGTATTTATTGGTTTATCTATGCACTTATTAGTTATATTTCATTCTGTTTGTTGTCTGGATTTTAAACATAATAAATAATTATATTTCTTAAACTGTCTTCTTCATTTTCATTAGCGTATTTAGACAGTGCTTTTTTGCGTTTTATGACGCCACTAATTGAAAAAATCACTAGGCCATAAGGTCATTAAACACTTAATTTTAGGGGAATTGCAGGAACCACAGACGTCTGATTGACAATTGGCATGGTGCAGATTTGATGCTATCAGTGTCCCCAATAGACATAAAAAATTGAGAAAAACCTCCTTACAACCTCTTTAAATCTTTTGGACCTGCATTGATTTCTCAGTTAATATCAAGGGCAATAACTCATATAACAGACAAATAGAGTTTATTATTAAGTGATATTTTTTTTACAATATTAAATTTTCAATAATTTTTTTAAATATTTTAACAATTTAATTCTTATCATATATATAATACATCAATACTGTTTCAATCATCAACATTTCTCAAGGGAGTTCTTAAATAATATGGACTGAGCCTGTAGGCAAGGTGAATAAGAGACAACTGCAATAACAGGAATTCAAATGCATTTCTAGCCTTTTAATGTGTTATGCTGGGGGCAGAGGAGCATATTTTAGCGCACAATTGCAGCAAATTCTAAAATCACTCTAAAATATGCCCATCCATGTTGATGAAATTTTTTTACGCCCATACGAATTGCCAAAAAAAAAAGAAGATATTTTCGGTTGGCACTTGGATTTGCGCGTATATTATTGGGCAATCGATATTTCTTTAACCAATGTTGATGTTGATATTATGAGACAATGGCTGCCTCTGTCATTTTGTACCAATCACAGGATTGACTGCAAAATTCTGTTCCAACCATAAAGGGAATACAAATAATTATTTGGAAGTTTTGGTAATTCTTGAAAAACTTGATCAAATAAAATTATTACTATTCAAAATACTAATTGAGAACAAGACATACAAAGGCCAGGAAGGGCTATTTATAACTATCCCTTTTCCATACACAATTCTCAAATATAGTCCATCTTTTCTCTACATAATTGAGCAATATTATTTTTTTGGTATTTTATCACAATTGTGCTATGATATAATGAAAACATGAAATTTTGTAAAACTAAAAATCTATACTTGATAATAAAATAAAAATATTCCTGAATATTGAAGAGATTGTTAAGAAATTTTTCCACATTTTTTATGTTCATCAGGAACACTGATATCATCAATTTGCACCATTCCAATTTTCAATCAGAGGTCTGTGGATCATCAAACACACAGTTTTAGTGGAATTGCAGCAGCCACAGACGTTTGATTGAAAATTGGAATGGTGCAAATTGATGTTATCAGTGTCCCCAATATCATGTATCTCTTTTCGTGGGAATTTTTCTTTAACTGTCGTACTTTCCAAAAATCACAGCAGACCTACAAAACGAATCCACATAACTTTTCTCCTGTTAAAATTGGTTTAATATAGTTAAATACTGAAATGCACAAAGTATTCTAGAATTTAACACCCCACAGAAATTGTATTTGGACCTGACAGAATTGTCTCATTCAATGAAACGAATCCAGGCCACTATTCTCCTGTGCAGTAACTGTCATGTTTTATTAAAAATACGTTCAAGCAAGACAAAACGTTAACCAAAATCTCTTCCACAATATGGCAAAAGTATATGTTGTATAATAGTGGACTCCTCCAAAGAGAAGTACCTCAGGTGTTTTGTAAGCATGGTCTGCTTCGTATGGGACATCCACCACTACTATGTCAACATCATGAGATACAACCAGATCAAAATTCTCTTGCTGGATAGTTAACTCAGTAAACAAAATTTCATGGAAGCTTCTTCAATGAAACGAATGGACACAATTTTTCTCCTGTCCAGTAAGCTTGTCACAGTTCAAATTCCCTCTTGTAATATAGTAGAAATGAGTATTTTATCCTGTAGAGCATGTTCTAATTCCTTTTCATCTAACTTTAAACTGACCTGTAGATGAGAAGAAAGAAAGAATAAATGAATGAATGAAAACAAATTGCCCACTTTTTAATTCTGTCCAAAGAGCAAGACACATTTTCCTACTTAATCTCCAGATTAGAAATTCCCTTCTCAGTCTTACCAACAAGCTGAGAATAAGAGTTACAGCCCTTAAATGTAATACAGGTGGTTGCTTGATTAGTGAGTTTTGCACGTTTGGAATTCAATAAAACAAGTTGAAACAGAATTCAGAACAAGTTCCACTTGTTTCCAACAAATACTAGTTGCAAGCAGAATTCAAAATGGTGGAAATTGAAATGTGACATATTCCACTTCAAGTGAGACCAGAAATGGAACAGACGGAAACTGTTAACTCTCTAATCAAGCGCCACCCAACATATCATGACTTGTTTTAATGGAAGTGAACTAACAATATCAAGTCTTAGCCATTTTGTCAGGCTTGTTGGTAGAACTGTTCTGAAACATGTCTTTTATGAGTCTATTGTTTTCACAAACAAGTTTTCAAATCAAACAAGATGTGCCATGAAAATCAAAAACAGATGAAACAAAATATTCTACCTTGGCTAATCTGGCTTCTTTAGCTTTCTTCAGCCCCATTAATCCTCTAGACTCCAACAATTCACATAAACTGTAGAATTCAGACTGGTCAATTGGGGCTATCTGACGTTTGGCACACAATTTACGATATGTTTCATGAAGCTACAATAGACAGAAAACGCAAAATACAAGACTGGAAATGGGGTCGCAGCATCAAACATTATGATGCATTTGAAACATCTGGAAAATCTGTGATGATTTTCTTTTTTCTTGGGATACCAGGGGGTTAGACACAATGAGTGAAAAAGTTTGGGGACCAAAACTTCTTGAGAAAAAAGTCTCACCTTTCCCATTGGAACCTCTTTGGCTTTCCCAGTTTTGAGCATCAACAATAACGAACATGTGACTAATTTCTGCTGTAACGGAACTGTTTCTTCTTTCTGATTGGATGTTTTAACTCCTGTGCCGTAAACTTCTGAGATGACTCGTGATATTTGCATCACACCAATTTTCTTAGTGATGCCATTTCCACCACTATCACAACCTTAAAGAAAAAAAGTTCAGGTGAAAAAATCGTTTTAATGGCAAAAATTCGGGCTAACTTCAAGATTTATACCAAGGTCACGTTACAAGCTATTTATAGCAGACAATCATGCACCATTCTCCAGCCAATCAGAATTACTGTAACAAGAGAGTATTGACAGCCTCAAAATCTCATTGGTTATATGGCTATTTTGGTTTTTGCTATCCCACAATTCATAGTCAATATTTAGACAGATTCTGCATGACACACTGTGATTGGTTGAAATGAAAATCAATAGTACACAACCTTGGTTTAAATCTTTAAGATTACAATCGAGACTAACGAAGAAAAATAATGAAACAAAATTGTTTCTGCATTGGACCAATAAACAGGTTCCTAGACTACTCAAATAATTAAGTCAAATCTACCTTTAGCTTTGAGAATTTGCTGACCTCTGATTTCTGCCTCTACTAATTCTACAGACCTCCGACAGACGTCTAGAGCTTTTCTCATATCACCAGCCACAGCTGACACTTTCCGAGCACAGAATTGTATAGCACTAGCCTCCATAACACACATTCCTGAGTCTTCTAACTGCAAATAAACCAGAGAATATGTAATGTAATGACCTACTAATGTCCCATCAAAATAAACTTGTGCCTCGGGGACACTAATAGCATCAATATGCACCATAATTGAATTGCAGGAACCACACACGCCTGATTGAAAATTGGAATGGCTTTATATCATAGGTTCAAGAAACTTGTGTAGCAATAAACCTTACCTTTTTTAACCTGTCTTGTATAACAGTAGCTATCTGTTCTCGACTGTACGGGGCAAAGTTTAATAGTTGAGGTTTACATTTAGGTTGAGCTTGAAGTCTTGGTAATATTCTATCTGTTAAATCTAATGCATTGGCTATACCTACAATTATATATACAGTGGTTTAGACAGGGACAGATATAAAAATTGACAAGGTAACATACACCCACTGGCAGCTGTTAGAACTGGCAACTGTTTGTTCTGCTTATTAAACTTATTAAACTAGACTGAAAAGTTCATCCAACATTTTCATAATTGCTTAATCCACTTATGTTGCAGGCATTCAAATAGTCTTTTGTTACCAACACAAATCTTGAGCAGAATCTTACGTGTGCTCGCGCTTCCATAACAAGATTATCCCATTGCCAACAGGATTTATAATTTCAAGTTTGATATTTGTCACTAATTGTTTTATCGTCTGCAAGACAAAGTGTCATCATCCAATCAGATTCATTTTCCTTTCAATTGCATGCTCAGTATGTAATTTACTATTTATTGACATAGACACAACCAACTTGAGATTTTTTGTCCCACAGTTGGTCTCTTGACTCTTGACAAGACCGTAGTCGGGGACAAAAATCACCGACTAAGACTCTTCATGTGCCCGTAGCATAAGTCTCCCATACCATGTGTCATAATCGTTAGAAAATGTCCCTCAGACTAAAACAGTCATTCAAGGCTGGTTATAAGTTACCACTCCTTAATTTTCCTATGACAAAAAGAATTTTCCCTACCTATCAAGATTAATTTAGAATTAGGCAAGGTCGGCCATTCAAATATCGTATATAAAACTTCTTGACTCTTACTATCTAGTTGGTCTATCTCATCTAATACTAGTATACTGAAAATATAGAGATATTTATTTCAAATGTTGAGTTTTACATCCTACTTTTCAGCATCTCAGAGGTTAATAAAGAAAGGCAAGCCATTCAGTGTACAATAAAGCAAATTTACAAATTCTGAAGAAAGTATCTCAATCGTATTTTTTCTACCAGTGATCAGTTTATCCGGCTACATATGAAGTTATGGTTTGGATCAGTGCATGAATTTTCCTCTTGAAATTAGTCCAACAGATCTGCATCTATTCCAGATAAATAGTTTGACAGTTATTGGCTTGAGTAGAGTCAGAAAAACTAGACACTGTTTAAAGGGGATATTTCTGTCTACTTACATGCTTGATTTACTGGTCGTTAGACATTTCTCCATGCTGCGTGTTGGATCACGTTTTCCAGTTAAAGCCTTCCCTGTTATTTCTTGATAGAGTTTTTTAAAAACAGTCGCTGAATCTTTCACCATCATACAGTTTAAATAACATATTTTACAAGGGTACGATTCCTGCAAAAAAAATTACAAAATTTGGAAATATTTAAAAAATAGTCTACTCCTGACTAAAAGTAACTTGTGTTCATTTTTTTCATTAGAGCTCAACTGAAAACAACAGAAGACAAAAACATACCTTTACATCATCGATAATATGAAGTAAAGCAGCCGTTTTTCCAGTACCAGGAGCACCAGATATATACAGACTTCCTGCCGATTTCTTTTCTAAATTCCCTTCTAGAAACTCAGTTATCTCCCCTACTTCCTTCTCTCGACACACCAGACGTTCTGGTTTCGCTGTGTGTAACGACTGTTTGACCAGATTGTAAGCAGGATCTACAAAACGATTAATTAACAATAATAGCTCATCTTGCTATTGACATGTTTTGGATACTCAACACTCATCAGGACAGCTGGTTTGGCAATGGGTATAAGAGGGTGGAAGCCGATACTAGGTTGACTCTCGGAAGAATTGGCATAGGCATCAGAATGTTTCTTATTATGAGGATGATTCGAACCCAAGACACCTAATGGTCTAGCAGACGACAATCCAATTCCCTACCAAGTACTGATTGAGCTATTTCTCTGTCATTGGCAATGGGGTTAAATACCACTTGATGACAGTATATTGTCCAGGTTAAGCCTTTCACTGCTGGGTTCAATGTATCCAAGGCATCTCAAAAAGTATTCTTAGAATAACGATAGCTTTTTTGCAAAAGAATCAAAATAAATAAAAAGAAACAGAACTTACTAGTGGATCTTTTGATTTTAGGAGACATGATTTCTTCAGTTACATGACTGATGGTTTTAGATTTTGATTTACTTGGAGAATTAAAATTAATCTGTCGACATTTTGAGGGCGACCCAAGCAGTGTTGCGCCATTTTCTTTTACAGGTGATGCCAATGTAAGTCGTTTCCTTGGTGATGTAAGGCTATTTTCTTTCATGGGCGAGCTTAGCAGACGCAAGTGCTTTAATGGTGACCTTAGCTGATTTTCTTTGACTGGAGAGTTCAATAATGGTTGACGCTTTGATGGTGACCTCAGTTGGTTTTCTTTGACAGGAGAGCTCAACATCTGAAGCCTCCGTTTTGTAGGAGAACAATCTCTGGATACAGAAAGGTTTTCTTTGATTGGTGAATTGAGTAATAAATTTCGTCGTTTAGAAGGTGTTAAATCGTTGTTGATGACTACTCTGCCATTTTTCAATGGAGATGTCAGCTGGGTCAATTTTACTTCAGACCCTGAAAATAATATTTAAAAAAATTCAAAGCTTGCAAGGAAACTTTTCTTAGCAAAGCAAGAGAGAATAGACATGTCTTACCAATGTACAATCTCATTTCAATTAGTGCTGGGAATCACCAATCAAGCCAAGATACGATACCTATCACAGATTTTCAGGGAATGTGGCATGGATATACATTCTTATATAGAGATTCTTTCTTTAGTCATGGTATCAGGTAAGTCCAACTGATGAATATGTACACTTATTGACCAAGTTTGAGATTCTCAACTTTATATACAGTCAAAGAGGTAGTATTCCTTTATAAAAACATACCAATGATATTGCTGTTGTCTTTGCGTGGTGAAAGGATAGGATATTTATCTATCAGTGAAGATTTACTGGGTGTTTCCCGTGACGCTGTTTTAACTACCTCCTTTTTCTTTTTACTGGGTGAACAAGGTGCTGGGGGTTTAACAGGAGAATTCGGCTCCGATTCTGAAAATAATGTGAATAAACATCAAGAACAGGTCAACTAAAAACATTTTCTAAAAACATTTTAGTATAATTACTTTTTCTAGGTTACAAATATTCATAACAGAACTTGAATCATGTTGTTTTCAGAGTTTCACGCTATATCAGCCTGCAGGTTCTGATATTTCACCTACAAGCTTTGGTTTGTTACTTTTCTTTTGTCTTCTGGGGCTATAGCCTGTCAAAAGGCTGCGTTGAAGTATTATAGCTTTTTTGACCTATTAAGTCGAGGTAGAGATTCAAAATGGCTGTCAACTACGTTTGTATATTATTTCCACATGTAGATTCATAATGTACCTGAACTAGATCTTTTCTTAGGAGACAAAACAATGTCCTCATTTTTCTTGCTTCTGAGTTTTCTTCTTTCACTGCGACCCGAACTTTTCTTCAAATCATTTTCTGCTTCAATCAACTTCTTGCTGTTTAGTCGTGAACTTTTCCGAACTTTAAAATCTAATTTTCTCTGAATGGTTGTCATGTTTAAAATCTAAAAGTACAAGATTTTAATGTCATTCGAGCAAAGATAACTCACTTATCCCTGTCACAATCACGTGCTGGCAAGTTAATCACTTCAAAAGTGAATATCTAATAATATACAGGTTGGAAAACTAAGTATGCCCCTGTAGTAATAGCTTTAAAAGGGAGGGCAATAATAGCATACCTTAAAAGACTGCACAGCAACAAATTTATTTGTCAGCTATTCCCCAATCTGCACTTGGCTCGTTTTGACAATCTGATTCAATTTCTTTTCAATGTAGTAGATCGTAACAACCAAATCCTGCAAAATAAAAATGTTAAAATCTGATTGAATTCCTGCAATTTTATAGTAAATCAGAAGCCCATATAATTTTGAACAGATGATAATTTCCTCAATCTACTGATAATTGTTTATATATGCATCTGCATTGGAGAATAGGGACTAGAGAGGTTGTTTTACCGGTGAAAGTAAATGATTGACCGTGCCATTTTATCAGTGGATTGACAACAAAAACAATACGGTGGCTGCCAAATTAAAAAGTTCTGTAACTGGGTGATATTAGGTCCGATGGCTTTAAAATCGTAAGGGAAAATGCATCAACAATTTTTGAAATAATTGCAATACTCACAACAAGGCACTATTTGGTTTCTCTTAAAGTTTTTTCACTTTTTATGTTATCAATTTTTGTGCGAAAAGTTCAGCTGTACTCTATAAGTTGGCGGGAATGATTAGAGGCTTGGCGCTGATTGGTTAAAAATAACAAATACCTGTGATGTCCGGTCCTACACTTCCGGTAATGGCAGTTTCCGGCAAGGTTTTCCTGTCGTAGTAAAATA
The DNA here is from genome assembly GCF_000327385.1 of Lottia gigantea. NCBI lineage: Eukaryota > Metazoa > Mollusca > Gastropoda > Lottiidae > Lottia > Lottia gigantea. The sequence goes on from NW_008707426.1 coordinate 284,073, forward strand.
TTATTTTCAAAAAAAGATAATTCATTTTGTTGTAACAATAACTTTTGAGAAAGAATTATGCCCAGGTATTATTTCTATTGAATTTAATAAACCTATTGATCTTCTGTACGTTTTAACCAATGTAAAAATGGAGAAACACGTTTGATTTTGACAAAAAATTTCAGTTTCCACTTTCAAAATTTACCATATTTTGCCTTTTTAAACCGTTTACTCTTCAATTATCTTTTTGACTGTGACTCACATTGACCAGAGACAGGTTTCAGTCGATTGATTTTTATTACCAGAAGTTAGCAAAAGAGGCAACACTTTGACATGGCATACATGTTAAGAGCTCTTTTCTTTGGCCTTTGTTTTGAATATTTTCAGTGCTGAATTTTGATTTTCGGTCTTTGATAAGCAGAAATTGATAATGAATGTTTTAATTGATAAATATTCTATTCTCTTTAACAGGAGACATGACTCCTCGGATTCTTCGTCGTCTGATTCAGACAATGATGAGGAAGTGAAGAAGAAAATGACGGAAAAAGAAAAATCAAGATCTGGAAAAAACACCAGCTCAGATTCTAGTTCAGATTCGAGCAGTAACTCTAGTAGTTCCAGTAGCAAATCAGACGGTAGTCCAGATAAATCAAAGAAACCTGATGAACAACGACCAAGTAGAAATTCTAGTCGAGAACATACAGGAAGGGACAGCAGAAGAGAATCACTCCCTGAAAAATCATCGCGGAAACACCAAACAAGTTCCACTTCAGAGAGTAGTCCAGTGAAAAAATCGAGAAAAACAAAAGATTCATCTGAAGATAGCGATTCTGACTCTTCTGTAAAGAATTCAGCACATAAATCAAAACGCAAACCTGAGAGGTGTGGCTCGGCGAAGAGCCCTGGAACGAAGAAACCCCAAAGATCGGTAAGCAGTGATAGTAGCCCAGTTGAGTCAAAAAGAGATAAACGACAGTCAAATGTCAGCCAAAAACGGCATGATTCAGATAGTGAAGAAGAAGTTGACTCAAAAACAGAAAAGCAACCAATCCAGAGAAGGAAAGGGGAGAGTGATTCTGAAAGCAGTCCTGATAGAAGGGAGTCGAAAAGCAAACTACAAACTAAACAGAAAAAGCAATCTAGTTCAGAGAGCTCAGAAAGTAGTCCAGATAGGTCTACGCACAGACACGGTGATGCCAGACGATCCAGACGTACTGAAAGGATGTCTAAAAGCCCAAAGAGATCTGAACATAGAGGAGATAGGGAAAAACATTCATCAAATCATGCCCAAAAGGATGCCAGAAGAGATTCTGACAGACCTTCCAAAAGACGAAGCCATGAAAAACAATCGCCAAGACGTGCCAGAAGAGTCAGCAACTCTGAGACTGACCAAAGTCCAGAGAAATCATCCAGAAGAGTGAAGGAAAGACACGACACCAGTACCTCTGACACAAGCCCAGTAAAAGGCTCAGGTCGTAGATCTGATGCCAGGAACCGTAACCATAGTAACGCCAATGATTCTTCTGCTGAGAGTGGTGAGGTGTCCTCCTCTAGTGATGATGATGAAAGAAAAGTGAAGAGTTTAGTTTCTAATATCAAATCTAAGAAACAGGTAACTTGTCTTTTCAATTAAATTTCACATGATATTAGTATTATGTATCTGTGAATCGATATATAGCAATATGACATGTCACAATACACATCTTATCGCAAGGTTGTGTATTGATACTTCTCATTCCACAAAATAGTGGGGACTTTTTTAAGATTTCAAGATTGAGGACTTTCATGTCTGCCTCATAGATTTTGTTGGCATTTGATATATAGGTTTCTTTTTGAGCAGCTTTCCCCTTTTTTACTTTGATTCATTTCATATCAACCTGAAAGGGGAAGGTAGCGGTACTAATAGTGCAAGCCTGTTGCCCAAACTAAACCTTATTTGTCTGGAGTTTACATGAACAAAATGTCTACTTCATTACTTTGTCTTTTTGGCGCTACTCGATTGGTGAGTTCTACACGTTTGGGATTTATATCAACATAATAACAGAGTTCAGAATGTGCCCTGTGCAGACAAAATTCAAAATGGTGGTGTAGGAAATAGATGCAAAAATTTTGAATGCCACATCCCCTTTCATTCCATCCGATTGGGCAGAATTGCAATAGACAAAACCTGTTCAGAACTCTTCAATCAAGCGCCACCTCACAATGGCTTGAGGAACTCATGTTTAGGGAAAGTTTGTATGAACTTAATTTATAAATTTTAGAGTGATGAAGATTCTAATGATGAAGAAGAAACTGAAAAGCGTTCTAGATCAAAGAAAAAGGTATGAATTTGTTGTTTACTGTTAATTCATTTCACAATTTATAAATTTGAAATTTCACTCCTAAGACAACTAAGATTTAAAGAGTTTTGAGAATCCAGATTCAGCGTTGTTAAGTATGTCAGTTTTTACCAATCGTGTCTGATTAGAGATCAAAACTGTGCGGCTGTCATATTTATATTTAGGACATGTAATAAAAAAAAAACACAAGGGATTATATTATAGTATTACACACTTAGTACAAAATGTTTCAACACAATTTACACGTGGCATCATCAGATGAAAAATAAAATTGTATTTAGGGCATTTGGTGATTGAGCAAGAAATTTCTATTTTTTGTCTAACTTATGACTGAAATTTTTTGTTTATAGAGAGATGAATCAGACAATGAAAAAGATAGACATGTTAAAAATCGGCACGCAAATGATGACAGTGCAGAGGAAGAACCAGACTGGAGGAAAGAACGTGATTGGCCAGAAGAGAAAGTCAAACCTGCTCGCTTCCGATCATTGAGTAAATCTAGTAGCCGAGAACGAGACGGGCGTCATGGTCGAAAAGATGAGGATGATAAGCGTCATAGACGTTCTGAGAGAGATGATCAAGGAGATAGAAGACGTGACGATCGAGATTGGAGGGATAGACATAGAGATCACAATCGAGATGATGGTGATGGTGGTCGTCATAGAGATTATGATCGCAGGGACCGAAGAAATGATTACATAGATCGCAGGGATAGGAGGTCTGATGGTTGGAGAGATAGAAGAGAAGATGACTGGAGAAATAATAGAAGGAATGATAGAAATGACAGAAGGAATAATTATGATCGAGAATTACAAGAACATCAACTGATCAGAGAAAAGGAAAAACAGAGAAATGAAAAGTAAGTTGACTTTACAGTAAAAAAGATCAATTATTTTGGCATCTTTGTGTTGATATTCATACAATTTTAAATAAATTATATGTATATTAATTATATCTGCTATTTTCAAACTTGAAAGCTTTGTATTGGCTTTGTTAATTTAGAAATGAACAGAATGGAGTTTTACGTCCTACTCTTTTGCATGTAATTGTAATGAAGACAGACTCAGTTTATTGTCCCATCCGAATGACTAGACGCTTCTTTCATGTCAAAACCCCTTCCACCTTCATCACTGACAGGGGGAAACCTGGTTGAAAAACTCAAAGATAGCATCTCTAAGTATCCCCGCATTCAATCCTGAACCTTCATGTTAGCGAGCAAGTGTCTAACTCATTGAGCCACTGTGGCCCTGTAGCCAATTTAGACGGTAGAAAAAAATAATTTTGTCTAAATGCATTCTTTCTTTTGTGCATTTGTAATTTTGATTTTGTAATTATATAATTTGTATTATGTTATTTTTCTAGGGATGAGGATAATAAGAAAGAAGGAAAATACAAAGATGTCAGTAAAGATGGTAAAACACAGAAAGAAATTGATCCTAATAATATATTAACACGCACTGGTGGAGCCTACATACCACCTGCTAGGCTAAGAATGATGCAAGCTCAGATTACAGACAAGACTAGGTAATGATTCATTTTGGCGGTTAGAATCATCCGTCAAAAATTCGAATCCATACACTGACAATTCAATTCAGAAAATATTGCAGTCAAAGAGTTGGTGATATTTTATTATGTCAAAAATTAGTCCAAAATTCGAATCCATACTCTGACAAACAAGCTTGCTGTTACTCCATACTCTGACAAGCTTGCTGTTACTCCATACTCTGACAAACAAGCTTGCTGTTACTCCATACACTGACAAACAAGCTTGTTGTTACTCCATACTCTGACAAACAAGCTTGCTGTTACTCCATACACTGACAAACAAGCTTGTTGTTACTCCATACTCTGACAAACAAGCTTGCTGTTACTCCATACACTGACAAACATGCTTGCTGTTACTCCATACACTGACAAACAAGCTTGCTGTTACATGGCAATTATTTATTCTATTAAATTAGACAGTTGGACAACTATATACGCTTAACTATATTTAGGGGACATGTTCTCCAATTTTTGAGTTGATTTAGGTCCTGAATATATGTAAATAATCTTCAGATTTTTACTTCAAAAATACCTCTAACTAGGAATTTCACTTTGTGTTTCTATATATTGTATCAAGCTAAGACAACTCGTCTTTTTAACTTTCAAACCTGGATAATTCTGGACGCACATGGATTTGAAGGCTCAAATTTCAACAGCGAGATGTGAACACTATCACTGATTAGCTTAGCTAAAAAAATTACAGTTTCTGTTACTATGGTACGATTGTTCCAACAGATGGCGAATTTATCCCTGAATAACTATTGTACAAGTGCATTTATTTTCCAGTGCTGTATATCAGAGGATGGCATGGGAAGCGTTAAAGAAGAGTATTAATGGTTTGATTAATAAAGTTAACATCTCTAATATAGATTTCGTCGTGAGAGAATTATTCCAAGAAAATATTGTCAGGGGAAGGTAGGTTATCTTTACAGTCATTGGATCTTTAATTTAATTTTTCCAGCTTAAAGAGATTATAAAGAGATTTTTTAAATTTTTTATTTGTATCGGGGGGCATTGATAGCATTAATTTGCACCATTCCAATTTTCAACCAGACGTCTTTTGATGTGTTGTGATAGAGTTTAAAGTCAATAACATTGTAAACGCATATATGCATACATAGTCATGAAAAGAAGACTGTCCGCTATTGGTCCGTCCATCCGTCAACATTTGCTTGTAAATGCTCTAAAAACTAGATTGTTTGATGGAATCAAATGAAATTCGGTATGTGTATACATATACATAAATCGAGCTGATCATAGATCAAGTTTGAATTTGAGCTATTTTCGACCGTTAGTAGCAGAGTTATTGCCCTTGCCCCAAAATCTTGAATATTTTCCATCCGCATGCCATGGTGGGCGTATATGGCTGTGGTCTATCTTATATTTAGTTGTTAATTTTATGCTTTAGATTGCAATCTTAAAAACATATTTTGTATATTATAGAGGCGTATTAGCAAGATCTGTAATTCAAGCCCAGGCTGCTTCACCTACCTTCACTCATGTCTATGCTGCATTGGTAGCAATTCTTAATACCAAGGTAGGCAACTCATTATTTCTGTCATTTTTTTTAACAGCCTCCAAAATATTTTTCCCCTGTTAGTACATTTATTGTGATCACTGTAGAGGCTGTTGTTTTTATCTGATTATTAAAGGGATTGTAAAGAGGTTTTTCCAAATAAATTTACAATCAGACGTCTGTGGTTCCTGTAATTTCACTAAAAATAAGTGTTTGATGACGTTACTAATCTCAAAATACACTTTACCATAAAAGGCCCTTTGCGATTAGTAACACCATCAAACACTTAGTTTTAGTGTGCAGAGAATTAGAATTGTAGGAACCACAGATGTCTGATTGAAAATTGGAATGGTACAAATTAATGCTTTCAGTGTCCCTTATACACATACAAAACTTAGAAATTGTCTTTACAATCCCTTTAATGAAGTTTTCATTTCGGTTGGTTAATGCTCAGCTTCCTGCCCAAACTCTTGAAACAAGCTTACTTCCCTCATACACAGCATAACAGGAACAGAGATGCATGGCAAATATCAATGACTCAAAAGATACCGATATATTTTTTCAGTTTCCACAAAATGGAGAGTTGATATTAAAGAGGTTGGTGATACAGTTTCGACGTGGTTTCCGTAGAAACGATAAAAATCTGTGTCTATCCTCTACCAGGTTTATCGCTCATCTCGTCAACCAACAAGTTGTAAGTAAATATTTTGTTTCTGCCTCACAAGAACTAGCGTGTTTCACTTGGATCCTAATTATACTAGCATATAGGTTCGGTCACTGCCTATTTTAGCACGGGGTGTTTGTCAACTTTTTGGGAGAAAGTAGATGGTGTGTCCAATCTCAGTGCATACAAGTTGTGTCCCCTCTCATTCAACTTTCCTGGGTAGCACTTGATTGGTGAGTTTTGAACAGATTCCTTCTGTTCCACTTCTGCCTAAATCAAACAGTTTGGAAGCAGAATATGTCATATTTAAAATTTTTCTATCTATTTCCTTCTCTGCCATATTGAGTTCTGTCAGCATCTACATATGGAATGTGTTCCAACATGTTTTATTGAACGTCCTGATAATTCCTTGAATCTAGAACGTGCAGAACTCACCAATCGAGCGACCTTGGAGTTTCCTTATTAGTGATGTGATGGAAGGCTTAAAGCATCAAGTTTTTTAGCTAATAACTGAATACTTTTGATTTGTTTATGTTTTTTACAGGCTCATGAAGTTCTAGCTCTTGAGATTCTGACTCTGTTATTAGATTCCCCAACCGATGACTCTGTGGAGATAGCTATTGGTTTCCTTAAGGAAGTGGGTCAGAAACTCTCAGAACTTTCTCCAAGAGGCATCAATGGTAAGTTTTTAGAATCATCAAGAATTGATGTGTCCTGGCTTAAATGAAATGATAGAGTTTTACATCATACTCTACTGCTCCTATCAGGCTAATGAAGCGGGCAATGCCAGACAGTGTGCAATGAGGGAAATTTCGCCAGAGCAGCAACATTATCCTACTCTTTTTTCGATTTCCAACTGTTGAAGGTACACCAGGACCTCAGTTATTATCCCATTCGAATGACTGGACCCTTTTTCCATGTCAGTCCCTCTGCCCTGCATCACTGACAAGGGGAAACAGAGTTGAAAAATCTGATGGTTTTATCTCAATCTATTAAACCCTGGATATATATAACGAGCCAGTGTCTAACTCAATGGTCTAGGTTTGACCAAATAGGACAATAAATCCAGACATCCGTTGCTACTGCTACAAGCCGTGCAAGTTAGAGACCCCTCAATATTTGAAATTGAAAAAGAGTAGAATTGTACTGCCATATCCTCAATGCACAATGGCCTTTCGTTCATTAACCCAACAAGGAACAATGGAATGTAAATTTTATGTGGTAACTTATCTTTTTTTCAGCTATATTTGACAGATTAAGAAATATTTTACACGAGGGCCAAATAGATAAACGTGTACAGTATATGATGGAAGTCATGTTCGCTATTAGGAAGGATGGATTCAAGGTAAATAATTACTGTTCATTGTCATAATCCATAGACAGGCAATATTACAACATTTATCTATCTATCAGTCTGTGGTACCTGAAGACTTGTGCGTATGCCATTGCAGTTTGCTGATAGATGGAGTTGTTTTAACTAAAATTAGGAGATATCTTTTCCACGCTTATAGATACGCTTGTGCAACTACAGAAAAAAGGATTCTGGGCTTTATTTTTGTAAACTTTGCGTGTTTCTCTTCATTGATTAGTTATTTGTTGTAATATTTGTAGGAATACCAAGCAGTGATAGAGAAGTTAGATCTAGTAGAAGACAATGAACAGTTTACACATTTATTAAGTTTAGAACAGGCTGGTGATCCAGAAGACATTTTGAGTAAGTTCAAAATTGGTGTAGCAGGATTCAAGGGAATACTTTTGATGCATGTATCTTTGTGGCTGACCACTTCTATCAACTATATTACCAAATATCACAGTTATAAAGTCATGACCCTTGTATCATGATATGTATCGTGACCCCTGTATGGTATGGTATGACCTTTGTATCATGATATGTGTCGTGACCCCTGTATGGTGTCATGACCTTTGTACCATGATATGTATTGTGACCCCTGTATCGTATCGTGACCCCTGTATTGTATCATGACCCTTGTATCATGATATGTATCGTGACCCCTGTATGGTATGGTATGACCTTTGTATCATGATATGTGTCGTGACCCCTGTATGGTATCATGACCTTTGTATCATGATATGTATAATTGTGACCTCTGTATCGTATCATGACCCTTGTATCGGAATATGTATCGTGATCCCTGTATCATATCATATTTATTTTCTATCTATAATATCAATTACAATACATAATATAACGCATATGTAAATCTGTTTTGTATGCCATTTTCTATTTCAGACGTGTTCAAGGCTGATGAAAATTATCAAGAAAATGAAGAAAAATATAAAACATTGAAAAAAGGTAAGAAGTAATTTTCATATTAATATTTTTTGACATGTAAAAGTCATTTGTGTTTTAGCTGTTTTTTGCTGGTTATGGTTATTAAAATTGTATATAGTTTTGGTTGGTCTATAGGTTGTCCTATAATTTTATATCTTTTACTTATAAGGATTGTTGCCTCGTTTTTTGCTATTTTTGACCAATTGTATAGGGGGCCACACGATTGATTAGTTATGCTTGTTCGGGATTTATGGAATCAACAAAATGTGTTCCACATGTGCTGAATAAAATAGTGGACAGAATTCAAAATGGTGGACAAGGAAATTTTGAATGTGACATTTTCACTTTCATACGGTTCGATTAAGGGCAGAATCAGAACAGATGGAACCAGGATATTGTGGTCTGATTGATAAAAAGTTTAAAATCGATGATAATGATTGACCAATCAGATGACTGGATAATACTTAAGTCATCTTAGGTTAAGTTTTTGAGTATATGAGCCCAGGTCTTGACGAGGCGTATGAATACATTACAGGTATATTAGAAGAAAGTAGTACAGATGAGGAAGGATCTGGAAGTGATTCAGGATCAGGTAGTTCTGATAGTTCAGCTTCCGATGATGAAGGTAAGAAATAACAATATTCAGTTTTCATATACAAGAGTTGCAGAGTTTCTGAGTGGCATAACTTTGATATATTAAGCTTTATTGTATAACAAGTGTTGGTTATAAATAACTGTTTTAGAGACATTGGTGGTTATTTTTTTTCAGAAAAGGAAAGTAAACAGACTATAATAGATTCAACAGAAACCAACATGGTAGTTTTAAGACGTACTATATATTTAACTATACAATCTAGTTTAGATTATGAAGAATGTGCTCACAAACTTCTGAAAATGGAGTTAAAACCTGGTCAGGAGGTAGGCTTTTGTCTCTTCAATATTTTCGAGAATTTTGTCTTATTTCAACCGTATTTTGCTTTAGCATATAAACCTCATATTATTATTAGGGACCCAGGTTATGTTTTGTTTTGTAAATATTAACACAGGCACAAAACTTTTCATATATGAGTATGGGCTGCCACTCTCATATGCTAGTCTCACACTGGACCGTAAGAGGGGCTCACATGGAAAAGCGTCCAGTCGATGGGAACCAAGACCCTGTGTGCTACAGGCTGTGCACGTTAAAGATCCTTTGATCCTCATTGTACCCTGCATGGTGTCTTCATGAATTCACCGAAAAATTTGCATTGGGATAGTGAATATTTTCATCTCGGTCACCCCTTGGTTATCCCTCGACCTCTTCTTACGCAAATATTACGAATGCTTATCAATGCTTGCCAATGCTTTACGAATAGCTAACAAGAAGATGCAAATGTTGAGAATGAGCTTACAAAAGAATTCAAATAAATGCAACATTCGCTGAAATTTAACAAGTGCTTCCTAACTAGACCGTTCTTTGAAAGGAGGTGGAGAATGACTTGTCAACGTTCCGAATTTCTTACTGACGCTTACGAAAAAACCACAGCAAATGTTGCAAAAATTGAGCGATTGTCAAATATTTCCATTCGAAAGCACATTCACTAACACAGGGTGAGACCAGCCGACTAAAGATAGTAAGAATAATAATGATTCTATTTATAATATAAAATGATTAATATATTTTTAAATCAACAGGTGGAGCTATGTAACATGATTTTAGATTGTTGTTGTCAGTTACGAACATATGAAAAATTCTTTGGTTTATTAGCCCAGGTAGGCTGCAATTTTTTTTATCTATTAGCTTCATTCTTTCATGAACTTTTTAATTAAGTATACTTATTAGCAAAACAGTATCGATAAGATGCAAATGAAGCAGACTTAAGGCATACATACATATATCCTCTATAATATTTCAATTGGTCTGTGTCCACATAGGTGTGTTTAAAAAACTGAAAGTTCTGTAATAAGGCCTGAGTTGAGTGAGTTCACATACATGAGTTTATGGGGATTTCACGCCACGCTGAGAAATCCTATATAACATTTCAATTGGTCCGTGTCCACATAGGTGTGTTTTAAAAAACTGTAAGTCATGTAATACGCCTATAACATCCAAAGGCGTTAGCCAATGAAATCTCAATAAAAATGTCACGTGAGCATATTTATGAAAAACTTATCCTAATATGGAAATAGTTGCCTCACTAAGTGGTGATATTCCCTAAACGAGGACCCAGTGACTTCTTTTTTCAGGATGATGCCGTTTATTGTAGATATAAAGTGCTTTGAATTCAATGCCCTTGTCTGATTCGTCTGCCATGTTGTGTTCCTCTCTTGCAAGTGTGTCTCTGCCTACGCTCATGTGGACACGGCGTATTACCCTGTCATTTTCAGGCATAATCTGACGTGTTTTACGCTGTGTTAAAACGCTCATGAAAACGTGACAGTGGACAAGAGTCTTAATTCAGAGTTTAAATTTAATTTCAGAGATTTTGTCAGATGGACAAGAAATACGTGGAACCTTTCCAGATTATGTTTAAAGAGCAATATGAAACTATACATCGTTTAGAAACTGGTAAACTACGAAACTGTTCCAAATTCTTCGCTCATCTTCTATATACAGACGCCATCAGCTGGGGGGTAAGTTTGCCAATGTTATTTTAAGTTAAAGAGATTGTAAAGAAGTTTTCTAAACTTTTTATATGTATCAGGGACACTGATAGCATCAATTTTCACCATTCCAATTTTCAACCAGACGTCTGTGGTTCTTGCAATTTCACTAAAACTAACTCGTTTTATGCATCAATAGAGGGCAACTGCATCGATATTAATCGTAGCTTCCAGTATCTCCCCTCTCGTGACGTCATAAAAGTTAGTTTTAGTGGAATTGCATGAACCACAGATGTTGGAATGAAAATTGGAACGGTGCAAATTGATGCTATCAGTGTCCCTTTTTAAAAAAAATTTTAAAAACTCTTTACAATCCCTTTAAGAATTAATGTAGACAAAGTTTCCCAAAATCTAAGTGTTTGTTAACGTCTTTAATCGCAAAATATGCTTAATCTCACAAGGCCCTTTGCAATTAGCGATGTCATCAAACACTTAGTTTTAGTGGAATTGCAGGAACCACAGACATCTGATTTAATTTGAATGATACAAATTGATGTTATCAATGTCCCTGATACACATAAAAAATATAGAAAAACTCTTTACAATCACTTTAATTTCCTGTTTTTTCTTTCCAATTCAAAGTTATATTTTATTTTCCATAGGTGATGTGTTGTATTAGCCTGAATGAAGAAGACACTACCTCTGCTAGTCGTATTTTTATCAAACTATTATTCCAAGAGTTATCAGAATATATGGGACTACCCAAACTAAATGATAGATTCAAAGATCAGTAAGTTTTTGTCCTTATTTCCCGAGCCCTGATGGCTCAGTGAGTTAGACGCTTGCTCACTAACCTGAAGGTCCAGGGTTCAATCCCGGCAAATGTTGAGATAATATCTTTCAACATGGTTTCTCCCTGTCAGTGATATAGATAAGAGGGGCTGACATGGAAAAAGCGTCTAGTCGTTCAGATGGGAAACAAACTGAGGCCCAGTGTGCTACAGGCTGTGCACATTATCGATCCCTCAAAAGTTAAATATCCTGGCGAAATATCCCTCATTGCACAGTGCTTAGTGTTGCCATTCTTCCCCACAGAAAAGTAAGACCTAAACTCCATTCATTTCATTTTCATTTTCCTAACCATACACCTACTTTCAGTTGGCAAGTTCATGTTTTTTGTTTGTTTATTATTTCAGGTCTCTACAGCCATATTTTGAAGGAATAATGCCACGAGATAATCCTAAAAATACAAGATTTGCTATCAACTTTTTTACCACTATTGGTCTGGGTGGCTTGACGTAAGTTTCTTATCTTTGCGTTATTGACGTTGAATTAAGAAAAAGTTACAAGTAAAGGTTTTTTAGATTTAAAAAGCGTTTGTCAAAAAAGTTAAAATGGAACTGAACTGCTTGCATTTGTCATCAATAATAAAGCAGATTCTAACCAACGACAAGATTCAATATTTTTGAAAGTTGAACATAAGAAACAGTATGTAACTTGAGGCAACGTTCATCGATGGGGTCAAATTTATCCAGCAACTGTCTCCTTAAAGGGACAAATTCGCCGTTTGTTCCATCTATTTGCCCCTTCCGCCATTTTTAATTTTGTTTGCACCTACCTATTTTTTCGACACACGCGTTCTGAATTCTGTTCCAACTAAAGAATAGAATTCCCATAGAAAGCCTAGGTCATGAAGTTAAAACTATTTATTTCTATTTCTTAGTTCAGTTAGTAACAAACAAAACAGTGGTACCAACTCCTGTTTTATTGAATGTTCTGTTGATTTCATAAATCCCTAACGTGCAGAACTAACCAATCGACCAGCCCCCTTTTCAAAATTAAGCAGGGGCAGCCCTCTTTTGAAAATCTGCATGGTTTTTACCCTCCATTCATAAGTCTGTGTAGAACTTTTACCAACTACAATGTTTTTTTAAACTTCCAGTGAAGAGCTCAGAAATCATCTTAAAGACGTCACTAAGCAACTGATGGAGAAGAAAGAGGCAGAGCAAGCAGCAGCAGAAGCAGCCAATAACAGCTCAGACGACAGTTCTGATGACAGTTCAGATAGTTCTTCATCTTCCTCAAGTTCTAGTGCTTCTGACGCTGGTAGGTTCATATTTAGATGCTCAATTAGACTAAAACTAGAGAAGAGTAATGAAAAATTGAGGACATTTTATTTTGGACTGGCTGGATCACTAGGTCAATGTCAAAATGGAGAAAAGCAAAACCATACTTAAAATAAAAGATTTAGGAGCAAAATAAGTTTTGCAGAAAAATCTTAAATCAAAATGTACATTCTAATTAGAATTAGAGCAAGCTCTTGTTCCAATTTTTATTAGCTTATATTTTTAATTTAGCCACTTCAGTTAAGGTCTTAAGATGAGCCTTTTAAACATTCCTCTCTTTGATGATAACACCAGCCAATCAAATTCTGTCCTCAAAGGCTGGGATTTTGTGAAGCATTTGACACTTAACATACCTTTTGTTCACTTTAAGCCTTAAGAGAGGGCCGAAGTTTGATTGGCTGGTATCATCAAATTCCTTAAAGCTTGTATGATTTGATTTTGGTTCTATTTTCAGACTCTGAAAGCTCTTCCTCCGAATCTGAATCAGAAAAAAGGAAGAAAAAACGTAAGAAAAAGTCTGAGCCTGTCGTAGAAGAGAAGTCTAAGAGAAAACACAAAGAACATCATCATCGTCGTCATCAACCTGTCATGGACTCATTCACTGATCCTTGGGCACGTCAGACACCCAAAAATAGTGATACACAACGAAGCAGACGGGCTGACTTTGATGAGCAAGAATCTTCTAAGTCCACATCAAAACGGAAAAGCGATGTTGTCAGGGATGACTCAGGAAATGAAAAAGAAAATCGTAGAGGAATTAAGGACAAGCGGAAAAGTGAAAATTCACGCGAGGAAAGAGAGGGCTCTGATAAGCGTTACGATAAAAATAGTGACGATCGCTATGGTAATCGTGGTGACTATCGTCATGGAGATAATCCAAACAAAAGACATGGTGATCGTGACTACAGTGAAAGTGATCTTAGAGATAAGCGCCGTAGTGACAGTAGAGACAATCGCCGTAGTGATGGAAGAGATGATCGTCATGGAAACGGTGGATCTCACTATAGTGACAATCGCTATGATGATGGTGATAGAGAAAAGCGTCAGAAAAATAGATATGATTCAGACAGTGAAATTCGTAAAGAGAAAAATAAACGCTATTCTGATGAACACTATGAAAATGAAAGGGAAAACCGATACAATAAAAAGGAAAGTTATGCCAGTGACAGAAATGGAAGATATGAAAGTGAACGATATGCAAGCAAGAGACGTAATGGTGAATATGATTCTGATCGCTATGACAATGAGGATTATAAACGTGCTAAAAGAGACGTGGATACGTACGAGGACAGTCAAAGGTCAAGGTCAAAACGATCTGGTGATCGAGATCAGTATTATCATAATAAAGAAAATTATGAACGGTCACCAAGGAAACGATATCATTCCCCAGCAGAAGATGAGATAACTTTAAGTAAAAAACGATCCAAAAGCTCGAGAAAGGATCATGATTTTAGCCCATCACCTCAACGGGAACGTAACCGTGACTACGCTTCTCCACAGCAAGTTAGGAGACGCTGAAGATTGGTTTGTAGTGGAGCAGAAAAAAATTAAAAAGGATCAGTAAAATTTAAATTTGTGTATATTGGCATCAAAGTGCATACATTATGTATAAATTCTGTAAAAAAATTGAAAATATATCTATTTGTATTTTCAAATGTCATTACTTAAAAAAAAAAAAGGAAAAAGGATCAGTCATATTCAGGTTGTGGGTAGCTTAAGATGCGAGCAAACAAGGGGTTTTGGTCAACTCGAATCTTTAGTAAAATCTCTAAAAAGTCTCCACAAGGTGGAAAACACCAACTGGAGATTTTTGTCTCCTTGTGTGCAGAAACTTGAAACTCAAGACAAGACTATAATCTGCGACAATCCGTGACTGCTTGTGTGTCCACACCTTAAGCCTCTCCATATTGATTCAAACTGTGTAAATGTCAACACTTCCCTCTAACACTGGGTTGAAACACTGTCATGGTGGCAGTGGAAAAGCTCAGTCGGTATTGAGTTGGATTGTCGTCTGTTAGGCAATTAAGCGATTAAGGCAAGAAATGTTCTGATGCCTGTGCCTTGTGTCAGCTTCACCCCCTGATACATAATCTAAAATTTTGTCTTTGGAGCTGCAAAATGAATAACACAAGTCAGGTCAATAGGCTCAGCAGCGTTGAAAAAATTTGGACAAGACTTGGGTAATTTTTTACGTCTTTTTAACGATATCCTCATTCAATCCCAGCATAGGTGAAGGTAATACCTTTGGATTTTTCAGCCTGGTTTCCCTCTGTCAATGATGCAGGTAAGCAGGGCTGACATTGAGAATGGGTCTATTTGTTCGGATGGGACAATAAACTGAGTCCCTGTGTACTAGAGCCTCTGCACCTTAAAGATTCCTCAACAGTTGGAAATTGAAAAAAGAGCAGGCTAATGCCGATGTCCTGACAAAATTTCCCACATTGTACCCTGGATGGTGTTGGCCGACTTCATTAGCCTACATGGTGCAGAAAAGTAAGACGTTAAACTCCATTCATTTCATTTAAAGATATCCTCTGCTCAAATGATTCTTGGCTCTTGTGCTTATGCCTTCTTTCAATATAAATGTGAAAGCCATGTTAATGTGGGAATAAGTTGGATAAATCAATCAAATGTGAAATTTATTTGTGGTCTGTTCGTGCTGAGATGATGAAGCCGATCAAGGGGGATAACCATTATTTTCAGATCAAAGTTATGGAAAGTCAATTGTAGTCTGGATTATCGAAGGGAGATAACTTTTACATTTTTATTTCTTTTAATCAAAAGATGTCAAAAAAGCAAATATATCATATAAGAAGAAATATTAGATCATCAAATATTTTATGTTCATACTTAGATTGGGGTGAAAAAAGAATTTATTTGTTTTTAACGAAACTAATGATTCTTATGGACTATTTTTTCACTACCGGAAGTTGCAGCGTAGGAACCTTGAAATAGTCCTTTTCAGTCTCAGTCGTGAGCCAAAATGGTAGGATTGAGAAAATATTAGCCAAAAATATCTCAAAAAAGAACAAATAAACCCTTCTCGGCCTTTGAAATTGTGTTTTTACTGCACATTCACATTCTGAAAGTCTTCCAACCGCTTTTCATGATGGCGAACATGTAGCTTTTCAATATTTGACGTTCTGTCCTGGAGAACACGTGTGGCACGTGGTTAAGTCTCTCGCTTTGCATTTCATTTTGTTGTTTGGATTCCAACGACTAATGAAAATATCTTGTAAAAGTCATTAGAGCATGTTTGATATTGAAATGTGTATGCTTATACTTTGTTCTTGCCCATTGTTAAGCGAAAAGTAGAACGTTAAACTCCATTTCATTTGCGCCTTGTTAATGTTGGATCTTCAATAGAATACTCCTACATTCAGTCTTCATTTTGCACATTTGCTTCAATTAATTCAACTGGTCTTCATTTGGTTGTTGAATTGTCAATTGAAGGATATACAGCTCTCATTTCATTCAATTCATTTCTTTACAGACTCGCAAGCGAAGAAATAATGGACGTAGCAAGAAGAACCGAGGACACGTCTGCTATGTAAGATGTACCAACTGTGCTCGTTGTGTCCCTAAAGACAAGGCCATTAAGAAATTTGTTATTAGAAATATTGTAGAGGCAGCTGCTGTCCGAGATATTTCTGAGGCTAGCGTTTATGATGGTAAGCTTTGGTTTACACACCTATCCATTTCAATATCTGGTTGATTGGTGAATGATTGGGTTTTGTGTATATTTGCTTTGGTATTTGGCCTACCTTGGTGACGTTAGATGTTCCAATTCTGCCCTCGAGCGAATGGTATAAAAGCGGATACGTCACATTTAAAATGAACTCATTTCCATCTCTGCCATTTGAATTCTGCCTACATCTTATCGTTTGAGATGTATTAAACTATTTGAAATAAATGTAAACATCAGACTTACACAACGATTTTATTTGTGTAATATGTGTCAATGAGTCATCTGAAGGTTGTCTACGAGTTATCTAGGTTTGTTAAAAAGGTTGACATGTCCACAAGTTGACCAGACACCACATGCAGAACTCACCAACTGAGCGACCCGTTTGTGTACTCTCTGAAAAGAATGTCAAGATCACAAACCCAGCAGCATATTGGGCATCTCTAGACGAACCTAATTTCATTATTACTGGATTAATAAATACATTAACTTTGTTAAACAAAATAATTCTTGTTTAGCTGAATTTCCATCACTCTTATTTTAATCTCATAATCAATAGGATGAAAATGCAATTGAAGGTGAAACAGAAGCCGAGATGTAATATTTCATTTCATTTCTATGGTTTTTTAAAATCATTTTGTTTCTCTTACAGTTTATGCATTACCCAAATTGTATGCCAAGCTATTATATTGTGTATCTTGTGCTATTCACTCGAAAGTGGTCCGAAATCGCTCTAAAGAAGGAAGAAAAGATAGAACTCCCCCAATCAGGTTCAGACCTATGAGAGTAAGTTTCTTTAAATTTCTTTTGTTTACTGAAAAATTCCACATGTGGGTACAAAAATGTTTTGAAATGCTTAATTTCTTAAGTAATATTTGCTGCTGTTTAACCCATCAGGTTATTCTTTAGATGAAGAATAGCCATTATGGAAGAATAGCCAATTGTGGCTTAATATTTTGATGGCCTGCAAAGATAAGCTGAACTTTTGAAGTGGCTCCTCACTGCTATCTGATTAAAATAATTGGTAACAATGCAACTTGAAGGGATTGTTAAGAGGTTTTCTACTAATTTTTTTTTATGTATGTCGGGGACACTGATAGCATCAATTTGCACCATTCCAAATTTTCAATCCTGAAGAAGTCTGTGGTTCTGCAATTCCACAAAAAATGAGTGTTTGATGTCACTAATAGGAAATATGCTTTCCTTTGCAATTAGTGACATAATCGAATACTTATTTCTTGTAGCATTGGAGGAACCACACTCATTATAAATTGGAATGGTGCAATTTGTCCCTGATACACATACAAAACTTAGAAAGACTCCATACAATTCCTTTAAAGCCCAAGGTGTTTTGGGAATTGGAAGCACTTAAGTGGAAGTTCCTTGTTTGTGCATTTCTTACATAATAATTTGTTGGATAGTGAAAACTTGGTTTTTCTATCCCACACTAATTAGTTATGTTAACAAGAAACAGATTTTACATGACACACTTTGATTGGTTGCAAATAAAGTCATTAGAACTAGTTTTGGGTAGAAAATTTGTTAGATTACAATTGAGACAAAAAATATAGAATCATAGAATATTTGTTGATGTGATGGACTTATTGATGTTTCAGCTTTGTATAGATAACAAAAGTTGCGCTACTTTTTAAATTCTCAAAAACTACTAATCCAAAAATGGATCAGATTGACCCCCCCCCCTTTAAAGAGCGACATTACATGTTTGGCGCCAACTGCATCATCACATCAGTATATAAAGTATAAGGAACTGGGTACGGCCAGAGTTTTCAAGATAACATGGTAAATGATAGAAAATCATACTATGTAAAAATTTATTTGTGTATTTACAGCAAGGCGGCGGAGGCCAGAGGAATGAGCAGGGTGGACAAGGTGGTCAGGGCGGCGGAGGAGGCGGCCCAGGAGGTCCACCAAGAACCTAAAATATTGTAAAATAAAAAAATATCAAAACGTGTCCTTTTATTATATTAACATGAACTATCTGTACTGTTGACGCCATTTTGTTGAAAATTCTAGTCGTGAAGGGCCTTAAGTTATACAAGCGTTTTATAAGTAGTGACTTTATCAAACAATTAAATTGTCGCCAATACACATACAACATTTAGAAAACCTGTTTGCAATCCCTTTTAGTATTAAACTAACGTGTGGAAGTCCTACATTATATTCTTCCGAAAATATGTAAATTATAAATCAAGCCTGGATGAGGTCAGTATCATTGGCGATGGGTTGAGAAACTGACTCGATGCTTAATCGTTTCTGCATGGTAAAGGCTATGGTTCGCTATTTTATTATACGCCCACATGAAATCGGGGTATACGTATTGTCGTGCGTCCACAATTGCTCGTAAACACTCTACAAGGCACATTTCTAGACTAATTTCGACGAAACTTAATATGGTTGTACGTAATCACCCAAGGATGAACCCTACTAAAAATTGAAAAATATATAGTAAGAGTTATTGCCCTTGTTCTTAAAACACCCTAGAATGCACAATTCTTGACGGATTTTGATGAAACTTGGTGTGTTTGCTATCACCCAAGGATGAATCCTATTTAAATCCGAAAGATCAAAAATAATAAGTATGAGTTATTGCATTTGTTCTTGAATTGTTTGTAATCACTCAAGGATAAACCCTATTGAAAAGTGGAAAAATATTTAGTATGAGTTATTGCCCTTGTTCTTATTACACTCGTAAACACTCTAAATGGTGCAATTCTTTACGGATTTTGATGAAACTTGGTGTTAGTGTTTGTTGTCACCCAAGGATGAATCCTATTTAAATCCGAAAGATCAAAAAATAATTAGTATGAGTTATTGCCTTTGTTCTTGAATTGTTTGTAATCATCCAAGTTAACCCTATCGAAAATCAGAAAAATTGAAAAAAATATTTAGTAGGCTATGAGTTGTTTGAAGTGTATGTCTGAAGGTTGAATATTTCATACTGGTAATTGTTACTGTACTGCTTAATATTGTTATTCAAAATCAAAGCTGCCAGTGGGCGTATATTACCTTGCCTGGCAAGCTATCTTATACTACGCGCCAATTTCAAAATAGCTATCCGAGGCTAGAATTGGAGGCATATGTTTCGGACAGGAGAAACTGTGGTCAGTGAGTGAACAAACTATTAAGCACAGCTAATCCTGAACCTCTTATACCCAATTAAAGTGCAGACGGAAGACACCTTCTGGACTGGGGGATGCAGAATTTGCCTCACGAAACCCATGAAAAAGTTATCGATTTTATTTTGAAATAATTTGTATTGATATATTTTAACATTTGGCATAGTGATAGATAGAGGTAGGTAGTGCTAGAAACATCTATTAAAGGGTCATTTTCGCCTGAGTTTGGGTCTTGAATATATTTAATTTATAGTCTTCAGAAGTACTAGAAATGTATGAAAATCGCATATAACTCCTTCAAAAATACTCTAGGAATTGCCCTTTACATTTGTACATATGAAAGAGTCTCAAGAAAAGACGACTCATCATTTTTACTGTCAAACGCGGATAATTCTGCACACACGTATATATGAAGGCCCAAATGGATGGCGAATGGCAAATTTGAGCACTTTTAAATTTTGACAGGACTAATGTTATACAATAGTTATTTGTCCACAGAGCCTTTCATCATGACGTTAACTACCAATTGTGTGTGCTTTATACTCTCAAACTCCGGAAGTGATGTCACCATATGATGACGGACGTGCTCGTGTCCTTTGACTTGAATTTGACTGTCTGCGAATCGGCAATGACGTCTGTGCATCCAGACTCGACCGCCTGGTCTTGGTCTGTTCTGAAATTCGTCCTGCAATGACAAAGAATTTCATTACTTATTTGATAGAATTTGATAGCCTTTCAGTTATCCATTTACCCACAAGGAAAAAAAAAACTAGTAAAAACATCGAATTATAATGTTTATGTCAGTTGATAGAGCATTTAATTTCCTACATAGGGGAAATGACCCCACCCTTTCTTCTGAAAACAATGGATTACCACCCTGAAAAAATTCTGACAACCGATCAATTCCATTGCAATAATTTACTGCAACTAAACACCATACACCATTGCCCCTCTGGATTAACACTTGTCCTTCCGGGTGAATTACTTGCCCCTCCGAACAATCAAGTCTGGCTACGGGCCTGCATCTAGGCTAGATAAATGAGGTAAACTAGAGGATTGTATTATTTTTAAAAACTTGAATAACTTACCTGTATGTCTTGTTGGAACCGTCTCAGTTTTGGGAGTTTCAGTGCCATCTTTGGTTTGTCAGCATATTTCATGTGGAAGGACTGGATTCGAGATTCAAGGAAGCTAAGAGTTGTCTCGCTTGTTTCGAAATCTTCAAAGTCTTCCATTTCTGTACTGGCGAATAGAGTTTGGTTGTCGTTAGCGGACTGTTTTTCCTGTATACGTTCCTGAACGATTTTTCTAGGTATTTCCCATTTTGATTTTGAGGCCTTTTGGGTGATAAAGGTTGGAGGTAGATCTTCGCCGACGCTGATCGTTACCACATTGTCTCCGTCATTCACGACTTCGTGTGGTTCGGTAGCCGTTCCCATTTCTTTCACAGTTTCAAGGTTTTCAGCAAACGTAACGACAGCCGGTTTCTCAGGAATCGTTGACACACCTGTTGCTTTTTGTGTAACTGGGCCACTTTCCTCTCGAATTGGAGGTAATGGTGTTCCAAGTTCTGGTCGGGAAGTTGCAACGGGTTCTATTAATTCCGGTTTAGATGGGGCTAAAACAGATAGCGATGATGCTTCGTCTACTGTTCCGAATTCGTCGACGGAGCGGAAAGATTCCAAAGCCAGATCTTCTTTGTTTTTGTTCTGCTCAAACGTAATCAACTCTGCTTCAGCCATTTCGCGGAGCGATTCGCAAATTTCACGTCTGCTACGTGGTTTTCGTCTGTTGATAGCACGTCTTGTTTCTCGCACTTTTTCAGCTAAACTCATTGTTGCTCGCCGTCTAACATTTTCACGAATTCGAGCTTTTTCTGCCATCAAGTCTTTATAATACACAGCTCCGGGAACGCGGGGTAGCACTAAGGGGGCTCGCCCTTCTCGAAATCGAGCTAAAAGATACTGAAATTGGACTTCGGTATCGGGCAGAGACTTTGTTGCCTTTAATGGGGGAAGTTTTTTAGCTGACGGAAGTGAACGTTCTGTGAGTTTGTAATGTAAGTAAGAAAGAAGGGGTACATGTCCGTTTGGTATAAGTTCCATCCGTGTTTTAAGCTTGTCAATCACATGGGCCTTCATTTTGGAAACGGTCGACAGATTCTTACGATTGACCAATCGATCATAGGTTTTCATGTCCAAGAAATACACTTCCGTATCGGCTGTACAAACGACAGTCTGCATCCAAGTTTTAAGATTCATGGACAGTTCGATATCTCCGATGATCTCTCCATCACTGACGGTGTTCATACTGACTAGCTTTTCTTGTTTCATCCGTTCCACGGCGCCACAGCCTTCTTTCCGTCTGATCTTAACATGGTCTGGTTTTGTAGGAATGGTGGCTGGGTTTTCATAACGTCTTAATATTGCATTCTTTCTGGATTCTCTAGAAAATGATACACATTTTTACTTGATACATCATCAAATCACGCATGGAGGTGACTACTTGTCATGATGGAATTGGACTCGCAGGAAATTTTTTTTCCTCAAACTTACCCCTTCTCTAAATTATGTGTGGACGGACTAGTCGTTGTGTGCGAGATGGTTTTTTTTGGAGTCAGTTATATGAGCTTAACGTATGGCCTGGAATTGTCATTGTCACCAGTAGAGCTTTTTACAATGGTATTTTATGCATTCCAAATACCATTGAAACAATCTTGTCCACCTACAGAGCAGACGGTTGACTAGATGAGAGCGACATTGTATTAAGACATAACGGAACCTACGATTCAGCGCGCCAATGACTCTTTACGTCGGTCATGTGAGTGTCGACTGATAGGATTGTAGAAACAAAACCGTGATACTTACCTGAGCCATTCAAACTCTATAGAGTACGTATCAACTCCGGCTTCAAATGGCCACAAATGATCATATTGGTGTCTATGTCGAGCTGGTTCCACCGAAACATTTGCTTCTCCTCTGAAAGTGACAGAGCAAGAAAATATTGTAAACCCCTCAAAAAACAACAAACTGTTTGTTAATCAGGTCAAACCAAGAAAGATCTCGAAATGCTCGTTGTAATATACCATTTTCTATTTTAAAAAAAAAAAATTCCATGGTGCATTTCACATTTATTGTCGTAATGTTACGACGCTTGTCTAAAGACGATTCAGTGGCGTTCTCAACGGCTGTCATTTATTGGCGACAATGGCGCCCACCGCACGATATCTGACGCTTTTTCCACGCTTGTATCGCGCTTATAACGACTTTAACTAATTTTCCATCGCCGTATCAGCTCAATAAGGACGCCTTCCGGTGTGACGTTGCCATAAGGGGAATCGGTAAATGATATAACGACGTCTTACTTGACAATGAAGTACATTCCACGAACCCTGCCTCCCTGTTTAACAATTGTGGAATTAAAGGGGTATATTTCCCGCCTCAAACTCAGCTCCAGCAGACGTTTAAATCTGGCAGACCATTGATTGAAATAAGGATGACTTTTGATAAAATTCTTCGTACTTTCATACTTATTTTCTTCGTATGCCTGCAAATTGATGAAAAATAGGATTTAAAATTATGTCACTACTACTCCTTGACAACTCTATTGTCCAGTATTTTATCGGCCTCTTATTGAGCTTATTAAACGAGGATAAGGTTATGACCTA
This sequence comes from Lottia gigantea, assembly GCF_000327385.1. NCBI lineage: Eukaryota > Metazoa > Mollusca > Gastropoda > Lottiidae > Lottia > Lottia gigantea. The sequence goes on from NW_008707426.1 coordinate 307,607, forward strand.
AGAGTAAAAATAGGGTTAAAAGGGTAGTTGGGCAATATTAACCAACAGCTCTTGTACCTTATTTGCCTTACATCTCACTTTTTCAAAACTTTAAGTGGAAACAATGCCCACCTTAAGAGATCTGTTGAACAGTTTTTTACCAACAACTAAAAAATCACAAGCAGTATCCACAATGACAGAGGCATTTCTTGTCGAATCTTCTGATATCAGAGCAACTTCACCAAAACTTGTACCTGATTCTGAAAAAATGGATTGTTTTACGGTGTAAATCAAGGTATCTTAAAAAGATTTCTGATGCTGATAACCATTGATTTCTGATTCTCAATGATTTCTGATTCTGATTCTGATTCTCATTGGTTTCTGATTCTGAAAACCATTCTGATTCTCACTGATTTCTGATTCTCATTCATTTCTGATTCTCATTCATTTCCGATTTCTGATTCTCTTTCATTTCTGATTTCTGATTCTCATTCATTTCTGATTTTGACAACCATTGTTTTCTGATTTTGACAATGATTGATTTCTGATTTTGATAACCATTTATTATGATATAATCTTTGTAAGACATATAGAAGCAGGAAGGTAAACATTAAGAACACAAGTTTTGTTATTGTTATATCCCTTTATGGCTTCTATTGATTTACCTATATATCTTGTGTTGTTTGGTTGTTAATCATTTTACTTGATAACATTACCTGTATGTGTTTCGAAACGTAGTAATGTGTAATAAAACTAGAAGTAGTATATCCATATAACTTGTGTTCTTGATTTATTATGATTCTGATAACCATTGATTTCTGATTTTGATAACCATTGATTTATGTTTCTGATAACCATTGATTTCTGATTCTGATAACCATTGATTTCTGATTTTAAATATCTTATTTTTGAAATTTGTTCAAAATAAAGTGGGTCTACAATTGAGGGTACAAACCATTTCTCGTCCACTGGTGCCGCCACTGTGGCTTAAATGCATTGCAATGATTTAACCAACATACCCATTTTAATGATAAACTTCCCAAAAACTCTTCTATCTAAATCCCTTCCTAGTCGTATTTCTGGTGAGGCGTTACTGCTGTCTTTACTGGCAGACCGAGGAACTGGGGACGGGAATCCCTCGTCTTCTCCCGTCATACTAGCGTCAACATACACCGACACACTCCCTCTCAGGATCACAAACATACTGAAATAGATCATAAACTTCTATGTCATGGATGTGCGAGTCGTCTTGTTTCTAGGGTGTAGGAGTCATCTTATGTTTTGGGTGTAAGAATTGTCTTGTGTCATGGGTGTACGAGTGTCTTGGGTGTACGAGTCGTCTTATGTCTGGGTGTACGAATCTGTAGGCCTCCACACCATTGTGCTTAATTTATCAATTCAACATCAACAACTTTGTGAACTCTCTGAATAGTGTGCCAAATTGACAATCCCTGTCGTTAAGTGAGATAATGTTCTCTGGATGTGTAGAGTCAAGAAAACTATTTTACCCTATCGTAGAAGAAATATCGATGGAAATACCTACCATTCTCCTCGCTCTCCCTGGCACAATATGACGTCGTCATGACTTGCCATTTGGTACTCACAGTTTCGAATGATATCTTTTAACACTTCTACAATAGTTAATTATTTTAATGTATCATTATTTCATGGAAATGGGAATATATTCAGAAGATGTTCAGTTGGACTCAAAAATATATTTGGCATATTCTCAGACAGTTCGTACCTTCCGACATAGTTAAATCTGATTGGATAAATTTGAGCCTTCAAATCCATGTGTCCAGAAATATCCGCTCTAGAAAGTTGAAATGACGACTCGTCTTTTCTTGGGACATATATAAAAATAGAAAATGATATTCCTAGTTTTAAGTATTTTTGAAAGAATTATGCGATTTTTATTCATTTCTCGTACTTCCGAAATGGCGTATATATCCCTTTAATATGGTTTTAAATGATATGTGATTATTGAACCATGTTATTGGTCTAATGTTTTTGTAAAACAATTCTAAATTTAACTGAAATTTGACTCCATGATTGTGTGTTTATGGTTGCGAATAGAAAGATATAATTACAGCTTTGTCTGTATAAGCCTATTAAATTCAGGGTGGGTGTCGAGGATAACTAGAATAAAACCCCGTCAGTAGAATATATTCGTACGGGATCATGGGATTATAAGGAAGTCCGTGACATCAGTTACTAAAGAATGACAGATTTGCCATTTTCGAGGGTTGATTTAAAATACTTCAAACAAGGAAATTCACTTGCTATTAGGTCTTTTCTAGCATTAGGTCTTTTCAATATAAGTCAGAGTCTAAAATACAGACTCGTCATTTTAACTTTCAAACGCAGATAATTCTATACACACGTGGATATAAAGGCTAAATCTAGACAGACTATAGCAAAATATGTATCTAGCATATGACGAAATGTAATTAGAGACCCATTATTATTCTGTTGAATATAAGAGTGTAGAATGTTACGGTGTTTCTGAACTAAATCTGATTCTGGTCGCCCGACCGTCTAGTCGGAAAGGATTGAAAGGTGTAAAACGTCGTCTAATCAGGGTATTAATCAGCCAATCCAGTTGACGTGAATAATGGATTATCAGATTAGCCTAGCTAGATCTAGTCTGTACTGAACAAAATCGTGCCCTTCTTGGCGACATTCCGTTTTTAAGTCTAGTGCCGTCCGTCCACAATTGTTGTGGACAAGATAGAAAGCTGGTTTTACGCAAGATTGAACCCCATTGAAAATCAACAAATATGAAGTATGAGTTATTGCCCTTGATCTTGAAAATGCGTTCAATTTACAGATCGTAAACACTCTGGAAGGCACAATTCTTGACGGATTTTGACGAAACTTGGTGTGACTGTTTGTATTCACCTAGGATTATGCCATTGACGAAAATAAAAGCCAATTGTCTTGACAGGCACTGTTACCTCATTGAAAATTACTTGATTGACAGTTGCTGTTGCTTAACCTCAAACGAAAATGGTGTTAAGTGAATTATACTCGGCCTTTAAGGGACAAATTTCTCTAAATTTTGGTGTAGGCTATAGTTTTCGCAAATTTTAGCCAAAAATTTTTGACCTACAAAAAAACGGAATGCCCCTTTAACCACAAAGCAACTTTTTGATCTCATTTGCCAGAATAACAAGTGATTTCCAAATTTGTTTTGGACATTCTTGCCTAGTCACCTAGATTTCTCTGTAAGAAGATACAGTAATCCTGTTTTGATTAATTTCAAGCAATAATCTAAAGGTGTGAAGGATTAGGTTAATCTCTTTGATCTTTCGCCGACAAACATACAAATATTTTGTTTACATCATGTAAGAATGCCGTTACAGAAAGCACCATGAAGGTTGCTTATCACATAAGGTTTAATGACGTCACCAAACACTAAGTTTTAGTGGAATCGCAAGAACTATTGAAAATTGAAAATTGGAATGGTCCCCGATACACATACAAAATTTAGAAAACCTCTTTACAATACCTTTAATTCTCAAAAGCATTGGCCGTGGGACAAAATCATTACAACCATTATCAAACAACCCCTCACTCACTCCACCCCATTTTAAGAACATACTAATCCTACTTTCTCCACCCTTTACTTTCTCCACCCTTTACTTTCTCCACCCTTACTTTCTCCACCCTTTCCTTCTCCTCCCAATCCTATTTAAAGTCACACCAGCTTCATCATGTTTTTTTTTTGTAGAACGTGGCAGGTTCGACCAGGGTATAATGAATGGCATCCATTTCGTCATTACAACCTTCATCGTTCTAACACTACTGTCTCCACCACTACTTTCTCCACCCTACTTCCTCCACCTCCACCCCACTTTCTCCACCCCAACCCAAACTTTATTCAATCTACTTTCTCCACCCTTACTTCGTCCACCTCCACCCCTCTTTCTCCACCCCAACCCAAACTTTATTCACGCTACTTTCTCCACCCCATTTTTTAAAAAACATCTCACCTTCCTGTTGGTTGTGAAACATAGGAGTTCTCTTTCTCAACCAGGGTATAATAGCATTGATCTCACCGTCGTTTCTCTTCTCGGGAGGTTTCGAGATGACGTCAATAACTTGGTTGATCAGATGCGCCATTTTGGTTTTTTCCAAGCTTTCCCTGGAAGACAAATATGTAATCATAAAATATATTTTGGGCTATCCCGAAATAAGGACAAAATGATTTCACAAGAAATAGCTTGCAAATAATTTCACCGAAAATACAACCTGACCTTGTTCCAGAATTTTTCATACCGGTTTACTCATAACCCATATCTATTTCACTTATAACCCCTTTCTTCCGGTTTTCAATAAAACCATTTCACTTAAAACCGTTTCATCTATAACCTTTGTTTTGCTCTTGGCAGTGACTATTTTTTCTTTAAACCATAATCGTTTACCAAGAACTGTTTTACTGACAAACGTTTTACTTATAACCATTTTACTGACGACCATTTTCGAAACCATTTTCTGAAAACCGTTTCACTTCATTTGATTGTTTGTGCTTATAACCATTTTATTGTGTCTACAACTTTTTGTTTTCCATCTTTTAAAGAGATTGAAAAGGGATTTCTAAATTGTGTATGTGTAGCGGGGAAACTTATAGAATTAAATTTGTACCATTCCAATTTCCAATCAGAGTTCTGTGTTTCCTGCAAATTCAACAAAACTAAATGTTTGATGATGTCACTAATCGCGAGGAACCACAGACCTCTGATTGAAAATTGGAATAGTGCAAATTGATGCTTCAGGGTCCTCGACAAACATAATCCTTTTAGAAAGCCTCTTTACAATCGCTTTTTAAAGGAGCACCTTCATTATCCGTTCAACCAATCATATAGTGTGCACAGCTCATCATCGATATCTGAACCTTTAAATCCACGTGTATCCATAATTATTCACGTTTGAAAGTTGAAAATTCGACTCGAATTTTAGTGAGATTATGCCATATGTAAGAATAGACAGTGAAATTTCTAGTTTGAAGTATATCTGAAGGGATTATGCTATTTTCGTTCGTTTTAGTACTTCTTAAGACTATTAAAGCACAATAAAGACCCAAATCACTCCCCGAAAATGCTGACTGTTCCCCTTTAAGGAATAATTAATTTGCCTAATAACAATGAAATAGATATACAAAGTAAAATAACGAATTTTGCCCTTACCATATCGACATTTTCGTCTTGGTTTTTTAAAATTTTATTCCCAGCTTAGTATAATTTATTTACATTTTATAATCCAAACAGAAGATCTAAGTTTTTTCTTGATATAAGTTTCTTGTTTGACTATTTTACCAACACGAACTGTTGCTAAGAATTTCACTAGTTTTTTGGTGAGATTGAGACGTAGCCACCATATTTAATCTGGTATTTTCCCTTGGCTAATCCTGATCTAATTACAGTCCGTCTATAGTTAAAGATACTTCCCCACTTAACCCTTATTTCTCCTGTTCATTTTATGTACATTAAAGGTCCTGTCGCAAGGTATCGCGTAATATTAAGGTACTATTTTCATTTTTAGAAAGTTCATTCATTTATTCATTCATTCACATTAATTAATTCATTCATTTGTCGCAGAGGGTCCACAAAGTTAAAAATCTTTATTTGGTACGGAACTGAGTCATTCATCCCACTGTGAGTCCACGTGGTCTAAAGAAAGTTTGTGCATTGGCTCATGTTGGTAGAGTCACTTTTAAAGTACTAGAAATGTACATAATTAGTTCAAAAATTCTTCAGTAGAGTATTTTTCATTTTTTTCTAATTATATATTATTATACTTTTCTATCTATGGTAGAGGCTCAATAAAAGGCGAGTCGTCTTTTTAATTTTCAAACGCGGATATTTCTGGACAAGCATCGATTTGAAGGCTCAAATTCCGACGGTGAGGTGTGAAAACTATTACTGACTGGCTGTGTTAAAATAAATCCGTTTCTGGTACTAGGGTACGATTGGTCAAACGGATGGCGAACTTGTCCCTTTAAAAGATCAATCTCTGTCTAATTTAGTGAGAGTTTTTGATTAGAAACAAGACTATATTAGACAGTAGTAATGAAATGTTATTATTTTCTTTACAATATGATTGGCTATATTCAGCCCGTATTGTCATTCATACAATACTATTGCTCTCCTTATATATTTTATAAATGTAGATTATGATAGATCATTTTATAGCGTGATAGACTGACTATCATATTATATTCAGATATTATGTAATCAATAGAGATTTATCCGTATCTCTTTTCAAAATTGAAAGATTTTATTATATTTTGATATTTCTGTTAAAGTTTTAGCGTTAGAGGCTATATTTTTAGAATTCAAAATTTTATGGGTTTTCTTGGGGTTTTTTTTGTTGATAATCCTAAAGGATGTGTATATTAAACAGACATATACCGGTATCACTTTAAAAAATTGAGAGAATGACACGCTATTCTTATATAAATAATTATTCTGTTCGTTACAGTAGTTTTAAAGGGATTGTAAAGAGAATTTCTACATTTTTTTGTATGTATCGGAGACGCTGATAGCATCAATTTGTACAATTCTAATTTTCAATCTGATGTCTGTGGTTCCTGCAATTCCACTAAAACTAAGCGTTTGATGAAGTCAATAATATGCTTTATCACGTAGCACATAATGCCCCTGGCGATTGGTTACGTCAGAAAACGATTAGTTTATGTGGAATTTCAAGAGCCACAGACGTTAGACTGAAAATTGACAAGGTGCAAATTGATGCTATCAGTGTCCTCGATACACATAATATTTTTCTATACAATCCCTTTAAAACTACTATAACCAACAAAATAATTATTTCTACATGAAAGACCTTCAAGGCAACTGTTTAGGCCTATAACATAACGGTAAGACGAATGTATACCTTTAAACGTTGAGGGGGGAGACCAGTAATTGATTTTATTCCATTTTTAAAAACACCTATTGTAAGATTTTGATTCAAATCTAGGAATGGAATTGTTTCAGTTGAAGTCTTATAATTGTTATAATATCAATAGGAAATTGGATCTATTGATTCTTTCAAAGGGACTGTAAAGAGGTTTTCTAAAAAAATTTTCTGTATCGTAGACACTGATAAGATCATCAGACGTCTGTGGTTCCTGCAATTCTACTAAAACCCAGTGTTTGATGACGTCACTACTCGCGAAGGGTGTTATGTGATATAGCGTATTTTGCGATTAGTGACGTCACTAAACACTTAGTTTTAGTGGAATTGCAGGAACCACAGACGTGTGATTGAAAATTGGAATAGTGTTAATTGATGCTATTAGTGTCCCCAATGCACATAATGTTTTTGACAAAACCTTCTTACATCTCTTTAACTATGCTTCACGGTTGATTAACCCTCTGTTTACCGACAAGATTAAATCTTTGTTAATCTAATTGGGTTAATTTCTGATCACTGGTAAATCGATATGTTTATAATCCAAAAAAAACCTTATTCAATCGTGAGGAGAAAACCATGTACCGGGGTACTGATCCAAACTGGGGGGGGGGGGGGGGGGACTTTGTCGAGGCAACAGCATTAGCCTACTTTTATCGATGTTCTAACCCCGAGGTATCTTTAACGTGCACATTCTGTAGGACTTGAGGACTCCTATAGGGGAGTTGAACAATTCGGCGGTATCATTTCTATCTATGATTGAATCCTGGAACTTCAATTAAGAGAGCAAACGTCCAGCTTACTATATGCCATAGTGATTGAGATCAGCATATGCCAATTCCATACCTTCAAACACCTGATGGTACTTCTCTTTAGAGGAGTCCACTACTATACAACTCTTACTCTAAAGTTTGCCGTACTTTGGACGAGATTTTGATTAACGGTATTGTCTTGCTCGTACGGAATAGTAGATTATGAAATAAATTAAAAATACATACTTACTTTCGTCAAAATTATTTCCAAAATTTCTTAAAATTTGCCGAAATCCATTAATTGAAATTCCAAGTGAATTTCTATCTTTGCTTATAACACCAGTTGTCCTGCGATAAATGATCATTCAATATTGAACACCTAGTTATGGTATATCACACTTTAAACAGATTATTTGAAGTATAGTTCAACGTCTTATATTACAGTTTTTTTCTAAATCTAATTTTAATCCCTTACACACCGAAACTTCTGCGCTGCATATAAAACACTCACAAATTTGGAATTTTTAGTAGGCTTACAATTTGGCTTATTTTAACATTTCTAACTAACTAACATTCACGCTTAAGGTTTTGATGGCGAAGACGTGTTTTACAAGAGTCCAAACAAAATCTCCAAACCCCTTCGAAAATCTTTAAAGAATCTTCTATATTCTTTAAGTAATCTTTGATTATTTCCACACAGAAATGTTCCAAAGATTCCTGGAAATTCCGTGGAACTCCCGTTTGAACCACTCGTAGGCGTTAACTTAATTGTTCTATTCAAAGGTGATTTCGTTTTTCTTCAAAATGCAAAAAAAGTTCCTGAGTTTCAAAAGCAGATATCAATCCTTAGTTACCGACTTTAAGTTCTACTTCAGAATCCAGAAAAAGTTCCAAGATGTTTACCATTCCTTATAACTGATGATTTATCTAAAGCGTTTCAGAAACATTTGAAATTTTCATATCTCTGTTTGATCTGCGTGGATTTAAACAGAACAAAGTATAAACAATCAATATGAACTCTATGCCTAGCGAACAAAACGATCTATATTACAAAAATATCCCTACAGACGTTTTATAAAGATTGTAATTCGTTGGCGAGGTGCCTATTGTTTAAGCAATCTACTTATTAAAACATTGACAATGGCCCGTATGCATTAAATGAAATTAAAGGGAATGTAAAGAGGTTTTGTATGTGTATCGGAGACACTGATAGCATACCAATTTGTCAATTTGAAATGATTTTTCGTTTAAACGAAATAATAATTTTCATTTAAACGAATTAATTATAAAAAAATGTATTTCGTTTAAACGAAATAAGTTATTCGATTAAAATGTAATATAAAAAGGTATTTCGTTTGAACGAAATAAGTATTAAACGAAATATTTGACGATATTTCGTTTAAACGAATTAGTTATTTCGTAATAGCGAAATAACTAATTCGTTAAAACGAAATATATTTTATGAAAGTACGGAAAATTGCGCCTAAGGGGTTCCGTAAATAATTAATTAAACTAAATAATTTTGAAACATGCTTAGAAGCGTTTTTCAATAATTACTTAGTTTAATGGATATATGGTGTTATATAGAGATTCTATTCTTTAGTCATGATACCTGTTAAGTCCAACTGATGAATATAATACTCTTATTGACCAAGTTGAGACTTTTTAATTTTATGTCCATTCTAAGAGGTAGTATACCCTTTAATAGTTAGCCTACCTTGGAGCTATTTTGAAATAATCCGAATGAGTACACGATATTTTTGTCTTTAAGCTTGCATTGCCATCAGTAGAGCTAATATAAGTGAGTGGCCATACCATCTCTAGTCCGTATTATAACAAATTCCTTGTATCCAAAACAAGCCCATGTCATTCTTTTGGGTCACTCTACTAAGTTTATGACGCAAGAAATACTAATTAAACACTCAGTGAAACTAACAGTTCATCTATATTGTTTACTATGTTTTTATCAAGTAAAGCCTCTATATATTGCCACAAACATGTACGCTAAGATATACAAGCTGGGTTTTTGTTACGAGTACTAGCGTCTTCATTATGGCACCGTGACATCGGATTCATATGCGTTCGTACGGCGTACAAAAATGTACCGAGTCGCCGGAAAACGTATGCGACCATATATTGCGTTGCCAATGCACGTTTCTGTTGCCATCTCAACGCTGATGATAGCGCTCATTGTACGATATCTGACGCTCATACCACGCTTATGGTGATTTGGATATCCTTTGTGAATTAAAATATATGACGTTATTTGCAATACTATATTTATTAGGCTAAATACAAGCAATAACATAGATAAAACAGGCAAATACAGATCACGTTTCAATCAAATGGTACAAGGCAATCGTAGTATTAGATGCTTTCGGAAATGCAGGCCTCACAATGCAAGAAATGTCCATTAGAAAAATTTTGTTTATTTAGCTGTTTGAATAGGTATATGCAGAATGGGGGAATTCCTCTATGTCCAATATTAGTATACCTTCTGACATTCACAGTTCTGTATTGTTCTTAACGACCTTTTTGAGCCTTCTTACGCCTCTTGTTCTTACGCTTACGGGTCTTGTCCGTCTTCTTGCCTCGGTTCTTCCACCATTTCCTCTTCTTTTTCTTTTTCTTAATGAAAGATTTGATGAAGTCTTCATTGATCGTTCTTCGAGGCGTAGTTATTACCACGGAGTGAGTTGTCGTCCTCTGCCATACAGATGACGTTGTGTCTTCTGATACAAAGGCATCAGTGGAAGGTGAAGATCTGCTTGCTCCAGTTGAGGAACTTTCTGTGTTGCCAGCTGATGTGGAAGTGGACGATGTACTAACATCACCCGAAGACGTCGTCATGTCTGTCGATTCAGATGTATCTTCAGACGAAGTAGATGTCGCCTCTGGTTCTGGTTCCGGTTCTTCTGTGGTGGTAGATGGTGTGGTAAGCTGTGTGGTAGCTGGGGCGATGTAACCGACCTGAAATTAAATATTAAAGATTATTAGTCTCAGGTATTCATCAGTCAACCGAATAGCTCAGTCGGTAGCGAGTTGGATTGTCTAACTTTGTCATCATCATCATCATCATGATTGATAAGACTGTTTGATAATCTATACTTTTCAATTCATTGTTTCGTGATAGATAATGGAAAGAAAGCGACTTACCGGACTGATTTCAGCATTCAACGAGAAGAAGTAACAGGTTGGACCGGCTCGCATCCAGACCAGTTTATTTAATGCTACTTCATCCTGACTCTCTGCCATGGTGTGGTAGATCTTGTTCAGGTCCGGATATTCACTCGCAAAACATTCATACAGTGGTATACATCCACCATTCCAATCCATTAACCCAATATTCATGGAAGGATCAACCTGGATTCTTTCCCCTTCCGGTATCTCCCAAGTCATTCTTCTGCCCGCCTTACATTCAACTTGGTTCACGCCCATCACTTTAAAGTACCGACTGAAAAAAGAGGCACGATATTATTGACGGTGAGCTGTTACTATTACGTATTAGCTTAAACAATTCCTGTTTCTCAGACTAATGTACGATTGGTCAAACTGATTGCGTTGATCCCTTTAGATCAGAATTACTGCATGGTCACGATGGAATAACAAATTTGAATGTATTCTTACTCTTGACTCCAGTATTTAAAGGCCATTAGGTGGACAATTCCGTCATTTTCACATAACGTCATCCATTTGGTAATCTCCCCTGATCTAGTGATGTTCATGTAAGAGTTATCTCCCTGGTATATTCGCCTAGCCTCACTAGTGTCTAGCCTGGGTATTCTCTCTATGTTATTGACGAGCGTTGGTACAGAATCAGCGTCTGAAAATGCAAAAAAAAAAAAACTTTTTTGCGTCTTTTTATCGACATTTTCACGCCAGGTAATGTACAAGACTTTCCGATATTCGTTACTGGTAAGGTCGGTGTTTTCTTACTTACGATGGTAGCGCTAGATTGGAGATTTCAGAACATGTTCCGTCTGTTCCACTTCTGTCTCCAATCGAACGATATGAAAGTAGATACGTCACATTAATAATTTTCCCATCTATTTCCATTTTTTTGGCACACGTGAAACGTGTTCTAACTTGTTTTATTGAACGTTCTATTGATTCCATATATCCCGAACGTGCATAACTCGGAAATCGAACGACGCCAGTGCCGAATAGAATACCCAAAACTAAACAAAAGATGGAAGAGTTATCTACCTTGGCAACCATCCTGAACGAAATAGATGGTTATCTACCTTGGAAAAATTTCTGAACAAAGATAAGGAGTTACCTACCTTGACACACAGGAGTAGCACCAGTAACTTCCCCTGAACGACGACAAGCTCTACTGAAATGTTGACAGTTTTGTGTACAGATCTGGCCAGCTGGACATTGTGTAGTAAAACTCTCACCAGGGTTCAAACTGAATGGAGTTGATCCACCGCTAACAAGGTTCAGGCCTACGACGAAATCTGCTGTCACTGTACACGAGTCAGCTGAAAAGAATAGAATTGAACTTTGAATTTCTGAGAGCATAAGGCATGGGGGATGAGTGCATGGGTACCAGAAGTAAATTTCAGTTCTGCCCTTTTGTGACTGTACCCAAATTAATAAGTATTTGTATCACTGCCTTCTGAAGACATAAGGCGTGTGTAGGTTTTTGCTCCGTTCTTACTAACAAGAACTATGAAAGAAAATCGATTCTATGACGCGATCTTTCATGGTGTAACATCCGATAATATGCAGATTTAAGGAAATAAAAATGGCGTACCGTTTTCAACATCACAGATGCCACAAGTATAGGGGCAAACTTCATGAGCGTAGGATTGGTATTGAGAGCAGAGTAGTGGTATATCAATCAGATTCCTGGTACAAGATGATTTTCTATCAGCACAAATTTCTCGTTCTGGAAAAAAAGTGCAAGATTGTAGAGATCATATAGCAACAGCTCTCTGGTGAGTTGAGCATAAGCATTATTTATATATAAGGTGGCTGGTATTTACATCCCATGAATACAAAATTGACAAAGTGCATTTTCGCATTTCATCTGGTTGAGCCACAGCGTCAGAACTACGACATCCAAGTATAGAAACAATGTCACCAAAAACACTATCGTTCTATAGTAGTACCTGATTCCATGGTTTGGCAGATGTAATGTGCCTTGTACCATTTATTATCACAAGCCACCTGGTTCCAGACTGAACTCTGACCTGTTCCCACCATAGTAGCGCACCGGTACCAGTTATTCCCATCTGTTTCTATAGGACCACTCACTGGAATACAATATCAATATGTGGACTGTTTGAATGTTGACAAACCCAGTCGCAAAGTGTCGACAGTGTGGATAAATAAACCAAGTACATGTACTGACGATCCGAACTGCAAAACTCAACCCGAAATCCAAACAACATATTGCCGAAACATTGGTAGCAGCTAATGAACTTTTCAGGAAGTATATGAACTATAAGTAGGGAAGTATTTCATGATGAAAAGTGGTATCAGGTGACTAGAAGAATAAGCATACCCTGCCCAGAGCTACATCCGTCATAGCTGCTTAACATACACAGAAAACTACAAATAGAAACGTGGCAACTCTGAAAGATAACTGACCAGAGTAAGGAATTTCACGTGGATTGAACTTTTAATTTTTGATTGATTCAAATATTTAAATAGAAGCTGACCTGGGTACGTGGATCTCCAGTTGGTGAAGCCATCTTGAACCAAACTTTCGTCACCCCAGCTCCATACTCCTACAGGGTCTTCATATAAATCTAACCATACTTGTTTACCATCCGATCTACAATAACCCACGTGAAATATACGTGATATATGGAAGCATTGTCGAACTTCTTTAAGTTGGCAAAAGATATTCCGAAGCCTGCTTGTGCTTCTATAGAAACAGCATGTTAACCTCTTCCAAATGAAAACAATAATTCCTCTCCATGTTTTTTTCAATTCCTCTGTAGGGAGAAATTCCTCGCCCGTTGAATAGCACTGCCTAAGTCTATAAGAGTTTTGCTTACCCCATATCTGAGCGATACTGGACCAAGAAATTGAAAGCGTCCTCTGTCTGAGCTGAAGCAACGTCCCAATCCTTCTCGATACAGTATTCCTCGGCTTCCACAAACCTAACTTCTTCAGCTACATAGGCATAACAGGTTCCTCTTGTATCACTCTTCATTTCGTCTCCACATCCTGAACAGAAAAAACAAAATCAACGATAAAACTTTGGTAGTAATACACAAGATCGAATGCTCTCGAGTCAGATTGAATGATTTTATTTTTAGAATAACGCCAACCATCCTTGGCCAATCCCGGGCAAACAGTTCGTTCATAGAGGATCCTTTCTACCAACTGGTCCTTGCCCAGACCATAGTCTATTACAGTTGTATGGTCAGATCTCTTGAATAGTCTTCCTCTGCGAATTTTTCCGGAGTGCCTGGGATAAACAGCTCTCACACAGGCTACACAGCATCATCTAATGTCTTAAGATTTCGTATTATTTAAGGATTTATAGTTAAAAAATATGATTACCTCCACAGACGTACTCAATGTCCGTCCACGTTCCATCCGTAAGACAACGTCGCATCTTTGTTGCCGTTCCATTTGAGCAGACGTAAGCCAAGCTGTCGCCAACGTTATATCTCGTCACGTCGTGAACGATCGGATCAGCATCGACAATATCATCTGGTACTGGACATGAGACGTCTTGAGCTTTTAATAAACAAATAGTTCAAATTAATGGAAGTGGTGACGTCAGCCTTCCGAAACTGGAGGTACAAATAGTGGCAGAATGACTCAATGGTGGGTGTGGGTGTGTTTAACTCTACGCATAAAGCGTCTGAGAGAGTTCCCTTAGAAACTCGTGAACAAATAGGATGGATTTGGTGCATTCTTGCACATATTTTGGTACTCAAACTTATAAAATATGATATTTTTAAATTTGTTAAAAATAAAGTGGTGGTACAAACCATTTTCTCAGGAAGCTCCCTCTGGCGCCACCATTGATTATCTTAAAGAACCATAGTTCTATGTTTTTTGTCCGGAATGGATAAATGTCTAATCCTTATAGGCCCGTGGCAGGACTTGATTGTTTGGAGGGCAAGTGCTATATCCGGAGGGGCAATGATGTACTGTGTTTAGTTACAGTAATGGAATCCCTACCTCTGTTTGATTTTTCTGGAATGGTGATGTGTCCATATTCTATGCAAGTTGCCAGGCAACCATAATGATGATGGTCCCCGTCCAGACAGAAATTAGGATGTTCAGCTATCAATTCTTCACAATCATCAAAATTATCATATATTGTTCCTGAAACAGCATGTTATATTTATGAAAATGGCAACACCCTGCGGCGTGCAATGAGGGGAATTTTCCCAGGACAGTTTCATAATATATGGTTCTTTTTACAATAGAGTCGTAGCTAATTTTTCGTTTTTAGCAGAAATTTCCATGAGAAATTAAATGAATTGACTTCACCAAGAGGTTGAAGGTACGACCCCAACCTTGAGTCTTAGGTTCACGCCAGATCCTTTCTGCCAGCTGGTCCTTAGCCCAACTTCTTGGCAACGACCTTTAGAATTATCCGTACCATTAACAGTTAAGTCGAACTATCACACGCCAGTCGAGACTAGAGCCCACAGCCACCATTTGGTCGACATAACCAAGCAAAACATTCGCTCGTAAACTCACAAACGTTTGACCTACGTTCTTGACAAACATCACAGTATTTGATGGTACAGTTCTCCTTCTCGGTGTAACACCACGGACTGTCGTATCGTGCACCTGGATTCCGGCAGTAGTTTCCGTCTAGGTTATCGAACGCATCCCTGAAACAACAAACAAATACATTATAAGATCTTTACATTGAGAGTGGAAGATGCTTACTATCACTGGTTAAACATCCAGATGAACTGGTTAAACCTTGAAAAAATGCAGTAGATCATATGTTAAATTCCCGAGAAACGAGTCACAAAATACTTCAGTACACGGGCCCCACTCATCTAGTTGAGCCACTGCTAACTGTTCCAGAACACCTGATGTTAATCGAGGTGATGTTGACGAGATCTCTCAAACGGGGCTATCTATCTCTACCTATTTCGGCATTGAAACTCGAAAAGTGAACTGTAGCCTACGGTTTGCTCCCACCGAGCCACATCTAGTAAAAGAACTAGCTTACTCTGTATTGAAGAGATTGGTATCACAATGAGCCATCTCAACCCAAGGCAAACACTCTGTAAAGTCTTCTGCATAGTTGTGGATACCATTGTACGTTCTTCCAAAATCATCGGGATTATAGCATAGATCAGCAACTAGAAAGACAACAGCAATATATCAAATGAAGGGGATCAAAGGCGTGAGACAAAAAACAAAGCAAAAAACAAATACCTGTGATTAGCTGTCCCTGGCGTTCTACGTCCAAGTCGTCATAAACATAAAATCAAATGAAATTCGACTACTACCTGATCCCGATAAAAGCCAATAGCACACAGGCTGAATTCATTATGCGACAACTCTGGTGGTGCGAACCAGTTTTCTAGGCGGCATCAGGGGTTGTAAACTAGAAAGAAAGGCGTACATAGAAGGGATAAAGAGTGGAAAGCGGAAGTGAAGTCTTACCGTCCAGTAAGCGTCCTGTAGCATGGAAACCAGTGTAGGTGATCTCACTTCCGGAAGTGAAGGTGATCATCAGATATCGATCTATACTTTTAATGGCAGCTTTAAATTCCGTACCACAATAACTGAAATAGACAAATCCTAATAAATGTTGCATCATCGAGCTTTAATTTTTCAAAATATAACCCAAAAGACATTTATGAAAATGGAGTTTTGCGTTTTACAAAGTGACATTAGGAGCACTGAAGTGAGCGAACGTGAGAAGAAATAAATTAAGATTCAGTGATATACATGTTCTTATGTATGCGTAGCTCACTAGCTTGATGGTTTGATGACTCTGGCATGGTGCGATGATACCACATAATATGCGGGATCATCTGAGGTCCAGAAGGCCGAAACAGTCCTGTTTGCAGTTACATGTACTTTATATCAGTCCTCCGTTTATCAAATCAAAATATCCTGAGATATCCATTTGTCTTACCTTACTCCTGGTATACCAGGTAATCCTCGTTTAATCGTTACATAATCAAAACAATCAAAATCATCGCCTTCTACATCGAAATCATTAAAATTTAACATCACTTCCGATCCTTCTGGTGCCTGTAAGAAACAAAAAAAAAGTATGTGGAATTGGGAATAGCAAAACCAAAAGAATCATATTGCTCTACTTTAAAGTTTCAATATACCACAATTCCTTATAATATCAGGATTCGGTTTTTACGTGACATGCTTTGATTGGTTAAAAATACGACCTTTGGGACAGCATACGGTAGAAAACTTCTGAGTTTACACTGTAGACTAAAATTGTAATCCAATTTTAATAAGATTGGGTAGTACAATGTGACATAATTTAAGGAGATTCTTACCACAAAAAGCCAGTTGCACTCTGTATTTAGTGGGTAGTCGAATGGGTAATTGGGTGTCATGATATCATGAGTCGGGTTTTCTGGCCCTAGATGAATTACTTCACCACAATCTGGAAAAAATTGAAATATATATATACTGTTCCAGAACGACAGTGGCTCTTTTTTGACGATATAAGATTTATAATCTTGGATGCAGGGAAGAAGACGTTTACGATGGCCGCTATTGACTCATTGATTTTTTGGACTTTGACGTTTGAAGTTTGATTTGGATGGGTATTTGCGATCAGTTTAAATCAGTATGGTAAATTCGGTAGATACTGTTATATTTTCACAAATTTTGTCCAGTCAGAAATCCGGAGTAGACACCATGTTAAAAGTTTCCACCACTTTCCTAATTCCTAATTATGGGGAATATTGTAGTATTTCTTTCGTTGCACCTTGAACAACTTTGAATATTTCCCCGACCTAGTTCCACGAATTATAATGGGACCGGTTCGCCATCCTTTTGATCAATCGTACCTTAGTCTCAGAAACGGGAATTTTTAAATTACGCTAATCAGTAATAGTGTTCACAGCTCACATTCGAAATTTGAGCCTTCAAAGCCATGTGTGTCCAGAATTATTTGCATTTGAAAGTTAAAAAGACGAGTCGTCTTTTCTTGAGATTCTGCCATATATGTAAAAGATACAGAAATATAAAAATAGAAGATCCCAGCCAACACACCTGGTGTTGGGTCTGATGAAAGAATAGTTTACCTTTATTTAGAGGCGAATAGTAACAATAGTACACGAATAGTTCGTTTCCATCTAAAACATTGTAAGGGACAGAACCTAGAGTCTGGTAAACTGAAATACTTCTAATTGTCTCCCCTTCTATCATCAGAGAGTAATATTCGGGAAACATGTACATTCCTGAAATTTACAAAATGGTGGATTGTAATTTGTTCCAAACATTTTGCTGGGGCGTTTCTCTTTAAAGTCTGTACAACCAGTGGAGGTTTGCACCCCCAATTGTAACCCCACTTCATTTTTTAAAAATTAGGATTTGTATACATTTATGCCCCCAAAAATGTGTCAGAATGCACAAAATCAATTCAATTTTTCGAAAATTTTCTTGGGATAATCCTCACAGACGCTCCATGAGAGGCTTGCGACTATGACGCCTCCACAATGTATTATGAATTCAGCCTCGACAGTTGTCTCAGTCTGTCCCATATTTGTACCCCCAATATCGGGGAGCTGGCACCGCCGCTGAATAAAATGTTGCTGAAACACCATACCTTCTACGTTCTGACATTCAGCAGTGCCATGTCTGTACAGTATAAATGATTCGGTGTTAGGAAGTTTAATGTCGAGTTGCACCATGCCATCAGAGCGACAACAGTACCACAATTCTGTATTGTTAACAAAAGATCCATCTGGTAGGGGAGACTCGGTCAATATCGTACGAGTGGCGTTTACAGAATCATCATAGGTGATTAAGCCTTCTTGAAATCCTGAAATGGAATAAAAATTAGTGTGGAGAATCCATGAAATATAAAATAATTAAAATTAGACCAAACTTTCGTTACGTTTTTTATTAGAATTTTATTTCTAATATAGCTTCTTCGGTTAGGGTCTAACAACAGTCCTCTTGAACGGTCCTCAAATTAACCTATTAACCTAACTCGGTGACTGCTTTAACCAATCAAAGTTCTACCTTCTCTAGCGCTGGCATTTTGTAACGCGGTGTTTATCGGCTTAGGTCAAAAGGTTAATTTGACGAACGTTCACGACTGTAGTTAGATTCAAAATTGCTGTGAACTACGTTCGAGTGTGTTATTTCCATGTAAGAACCATCCGTAGTTTCGTATATTTGCTAATTAGATTGGCACAATATTTTGTATGCATCCAGTTTTAGAGATCAGGGAAGTAATACTTGCGACGATGAAAGAGATTTTTTCTGTTTACCTGGAGGACAAGCATTACTATAAGAATGGATACAATATTGTCCACGAGGCCACTCCGTCAATCCACCCTCTGTTTGACTAGCGGTATCTTTAAGACAGAAACCGAACTCCGCTGTGGAATTCTCAAAACCAGCATTGATGTGGCTACTAGACGATACTTCGGAGTCGCCAGCTAACGGTTGGGTTAAACTGCCGAGTTGGAATCCTGCTGGACAACCCTCTATCGGTTCTGGTAATCCGAACGATGATGGTGGCCAGCCTCTGATTGGATCTGAAATGAAACCCAGTTATATAAACTCTCCAAATTGATCAGATCCACACAATTGTAAACTTGTTTTCTTATTTTTAAGGAATTTGACGAGCATAAATAAACTAGATTCTAAATGTCTCTAGAAGTTGCTCAAGTAAGAATGGTATTGCGTGACGAATTTGCTCGTCTAATATTGGTTGTTCATGTCGTAGTCGCTCGGGTAAGATTGGTTGTCTATGTCGTAGTCGCTCGGGTAAGATTGGTTGTTCATATCGAAGTTGCACGGGTAAGATTGATTGTACATGTCGTAATTGGCCGGTTAAGATTGGTTGTACATGTCATAGTTGCTCGGGTAAGATTGATTGTACATGTCGTAATTGGTCGGTTAAGATTGGTTGTACATGTCATAGTTGCTCGGGTAAGATTGGTTGTTCACGTTGTAGTAGCTGGGGTAAGATTGGCTGTACAGGTCGTAATTACTCGGCTAAGATTAGTTGATCATATCCAAGTTGCTCGGATAAGATTGGTTGTACATATCGAAGATGTTCGGTTAAGATTGGTTGTGCATATCGAAGTTGCTTGGGTAAGATTGAACATGTAGTTGCTGGAACAGCACCAGGTCGTTTGCGTAGGTAAACATTATAATGACGCAACATAAACAAAAATCCTAATTTGTGATCCCAAATCCTTCCTCCCAGTATCACCACCCCACCCCCCATCCCAATAAAAAAATCAAATTGATTTCAGTTTAGCACCTTACCCGTTGGTTTAATTGAAGCACAGTTGGTGGCAGGATCTAACCCAGGTGGACAAACACACCCACATTCACCCTCATAGTATCCCGGGTAACCATCGTTTTCACAGACTGGTTCTTCCATTCCGCTACACTTGATACCTGAAATTGCATGGGAAATGGCAGTGCTAGTTGCACAAGATAGTGTTGCGTTCCCTATATCCCATACTGGCGACTTGAAGCTACCATATTGTTCAACAAATCTGCCTGTTAGTTGGAAACAATTCTGCCCTCAATCAAACGGTACGTAAAACACTTTAAATACTTGTGCTATTCTTGAAGAGTGAACTTAACCTGTCAAAGATAAACGCTAAATCAGTCCTTCTTTTCTGCACCTTGTTGGACTTTTGGAGACAGGCAACAGCATACAGTGTGCAATGAAGGCAATTTGTCCAACTGTCGAGAGGTACATTACCAATCCCAGTCGGCCCCAAATGTCATGTATGTGTCGTGGATCTCATTACATACCAAAACAATCGTAATTCATCTGTACTTCTTTAAATGGCTGCCAATAACTGTTACCAGTCGGGTAGAAATCAGGCATTAACGGTTGGAATCCCATCATACCGTTTTTAGTAAATTCCTGGCAATAAAGAATGGATGAATAAATAAATGAATGAATTAATTATTTAGCCTGCATCATCCAGTCCCTCTTTGTCTATATACGTACAGCTTTGAAGAAAGATGGCCTGGACCGGTTGCTTAAAGTCTTTGTAATTGACCGAGTCTACAGTGGCTATTGAATCTGATTGGTTGACGTTTGATGCGGGACAACATTAGCTAAAAGTAGAGCTTCCTTTTGTATTAATAAATCAGTAATAAAGAAAATGCATTGGATATTTATTCTGATCTCGAGCAGCCAATGAATCATATCAGGTGATAAAAATATCAAAAATAAACTGAAAAATTTGTCGGGGTTGTCATTTTGTTTCGGTTTTAAACTAAAGTCGTTTGAGAATATGCTTTTTTGTAGTTATCTCCCCTGGTGGAATTTGAAAGCGCCGTACATTAAATATTATGGAAAGTCGTCTTAAGGTGCTGGCACACGAGCAGTCTTGGTCGGAGATTTTTGTCTCCGAGTCGAATATTGAGTAAAATTTCGCGTGTGCCCGTGCTTCCACGACAAGATTATCGTGTCGCCGGCAGGATTTATAATATTACACAAGTTTTTTAATTGTCTCCGATAGTTTTATCGTCTGCAAGACAGACCGTCATCATCCAATCAGATTCCTTTTCCTTTTAATTACATGCTCCGCACGTGATTATCGACAAGGTGGAAAACGACCGACTGGAGATTTTTGTCTTATCGTGTGCCCGTGCCAGTCGTTGAAACTCAACACAAGACTTTAATCGGATACAAAAGTCTCCGACCAAGACCGCTCTTGTGCCAGCCCCTGTACACAGGGGATATCTGGGTGTCAGAGACTGAATTATTCAGCATTTTTCCACTTGGAAGTAAATTCGATGAAATTAAAACTGAAAATAGGGCCAAGTAAACACCCTTACCGTGGTCCCGTAGCTGACAAATGATTTAATATCAAAACCCCAGGATTCTCTTCCCAACATCAATGGATCTATAACTGAGAACTGAAACTGCCCATCTGAAAGGAAACATTGTAAGATCTGTGACATTTTTGATATATTGAATCATTTCTTTGACAGTGTTCGAAATTGTTTCTTTACAGAGCGTCTGCGACAGGGTTTTTCAAAATGGCATTATTTCAGAGTTTCCACACAGTTAAAGTATTCGAGGCTGGGCTATCTGCATTTAATTCTTAAATGTTTGCAGGTATTAATTTATGGCCAATAAGTACGGCAGTCTAATTTAAATTAGACCAAATTGTCGTTCCGTTTTTTACTAGCTTTAAATTTTAATTTAGCCACGTTAGCTGGGATATTGTGACACGTGTATTTAGTGTCTAATGCTTCTCCAGATACAACTTTTTGTTGCGATCCGAGCGATGGGAAGTGCAGAAATTTTATCAAACTGGCGAATGTTCAAGAGGCCCGTCTTCAGACCCTTACTGAAGTGTCTAAATTAAAAATAAAAGTGAATAATATACGGAACGAAAGTTTGGTACGAGTACGAGAAACAGATTCCAGTGTGAAACGATGGAAATTTTTCCATTACCTTCGTTCAGATTATCCCAGTTGACTCTCAGCCACCCGTCTCGCAAAGGACTGGTATGTTCGTGTTCCATGGACAAAGAATGCATGATTTCATGTAAACATGTTCTCTGAAATAGAATAACGACATGGGTGTGACGATAATCTAAAATGGCGAGATATTTCTTTAGTAATTTTAGAAGAACTAGGCGTCGGGTTTTTAATTCTTTAAAATGATACGGATAGCTGAGCTCTTTCAGAGGGTAAACTATTTTGACGATTATACCCCTTTAATTCATTTTATATCTTAAAAGGGTGGCGCTCGATTGTTGAGTTCTGAATGTTTGACCCACATGAAAGTGGACATTATGTCACATTCGAAAATTTTTCCATCTATTTCTTCTTCTGCCATTTTGAATTCTGTCTGCATCTACTATTTTTTCGGCAGAAGTGGAATGCGTTGATCTCTGTTCCAACTTGTTTTATTGAACGTTCCGTTGATTCCATGATTCCCGAGCGTGCAGAACTCACCAATCGAGCGCCACTGAATTGTGTACGTTCCAATTTGACAGAAGGGGAGTAACTCTATGGAGAGGTAGGTTAGAATAAAGAAGAATTGAAAACAAATCTGAGGTTTTAGAAGTATGAAGATGAAGTGTGGTGTCTCTCAAACCCCTTTGGATGAAATGAAGTATCGGATGCTTCAACTTTACGTGTAAGTAAGTTTACTTGGTTTTTATTTTGTAGCTCGTTATTTCCTAGTCCTAAACACCTGACTCTATTCAAGTCTCAGATATTTTGAAAGTTGTCGGCAGGAGTAGGGTTAGAAAAACTAGGCCTTGTTTTTTAGATTTTCCGCACCTCCAAAGGTGTGAATATTTACATGTACCTCAATCCAGCAAACCCCGATATTTAGAGATAGATGTTTTATTTTACTTACCCCCACATAACAACAAGAGATATCTTGAGCTATATTGGTCGTTCTGTAGGTATAGCGGCCCAAGTATGCCCAGCATCTGTAAAGATGATAAAATTTATGTTGTTTCCAAAAAAAAAAATGTGGAGTGGATGAATAACATAATGACATCAGGTGTTCCAGAACGATGAGCAACATAATCATAACCGATCCTTATGCACCACCAGTGAAACAACTAGATGGGTGGAGGCCCCTCCCCCGTTATTTGTTTTTTAACATATGGTCTCCTGTATTCTGAGACCCCTCTGTAAGTCAATTTAATGCCTGTTAATGATCCATCGGACTGTCGGAGGCTGTCGGAAGATTAAAGACACCGAGGTGTAGCCCCCTTAGGGGTGGGTGCCCATAGTCCCTTTGGTAGTTGAGCCAGTGTACATCATATCACCTTATGATTGGCAGTGTTGTCCCGTAGAGAGACATTAGTATTTTGGTGAAGCCGATGCTTCCACACTTACCCCCCTTGGTCGACAAAGTTGAGGTGAACCATATGATTGAGACTTCTATTCGAATAAAACGACTCAGTTCCATCCCATTCTACAAATGATATACATGTTCTCTTTTCTAGAGCATCAAATACACCTCTATACGTCCTCGCCATCACATCAGCTGAAGTAAGAAGATACAACAAGTTTAATTCCTGACTCTCAAAAAGCTTGTTTTCATAGAATGATTTAAGGCAGTGACTACTTACCACATACGTGTTAAATAATCCTGAGCTATTAAAAAGTCTAATAAACACGTAAATTTCGATTTTATTTGTAACGAATATTTATCTGTATGTACAAAATAAGGCGTGAACGAAAATGTGGCAAATAGCCTTTTGAATGGCTGAAGACTGTTTGCCACGAAGTGGTTAATATCCCCAGCCACGAATGAACAGAGCTATACTTACTGACGTCTGAAGAAAAAGAATAGGGAACAACTCCATAATCCCACATACGTTCTTGGTCAGTTATAGCATATCTCTTTGTCCTGTGAGTGTGTTCCTGGTCGCTTCCCGGATCGTCCTCGTTCTCGTCGGTAGATCTTTTTCCTCTTCGCCTCTTCTTGTGCTTTTTTCTTTTCTTTTTAAACTTCTTCACTTTGGTACGCTTGGATTTTTCCTTCTTTTTCATGTTTTGACGTTTTTCCTTTTTCTTATGTTTTTGTTTTCGAAGTTTTTTTCGCCAGTTTCCTTTCGGTGCCTTCTTCTTATCTCGTATTCCCCACATTTTCTGAAGCAAAATTTGAGAACAGGATAATTCTGAAGATAGTGTTAAGTCAGAAACTGACTGTTCTAGAGGAGCGAGCTAAGCGAACTGACTACAGAAATTAGGCTTACAACATTCGGCGAAGAGTCTTAATATGTGATAAAGCAAATTTTGTGACATCATCAAACGCTTAATTTAAGTCGAATTGCAGGAACCACAGATGTCTGAAAGAAAATTGAATTGGTAAAAATTGGTGCTATCATTGTCCCGATACACAAAAGAATTTAGAACAACTCTTTACAATCCATTTAAGTTGTTAGATTCGGACTCGAAAGCTTAAATTTGAACAGACTGAAGGATTGTACAATGACCATAGGGACAATTTTGTCCACCAGCAGAGTGATTGGTCTATGGAATTCTTGACACAATATCAATCACACAATTAAGTCCTAACAATGAAATTTAAATCCTTACCCCTTTAAAATATTTCTGAAGATAATTTTCACGATTTCCAATATGAGGATCGTCACCGCCCTGCAAGTGTAGAAAATAATCATCAAGGCTTTCGTCTTCAACCTACTTGCTGTACAGCTTTGCTCAGCATTTTAAACATTTTAAATCTGAGCCCGGTCTGTTCTAGAGCTACGACAAGAACACGTCAATATGAAAAAGTCTTTGAATGGCATTTAGCAATTGTGAATACGATATATAGACACAGCTTTATGGAACAACAATCACTGGTTAAAGTTTTATGCAACGTTTCGACGTGTTTCCCCCGTCGTCTTCAGGTACATGAAAGTGTGCACCAATGAGGGTACATGGTAGGCTTTTTTTCCCTGTAGAAAATGGTTTGAACTTCCAATAATTGTACCTCCACTTTATTTGAAAAAATTATTTTTATACGTTTTTGCTTCAGGATGGGTCTAAAATTTTTTTGAAAATAACAGGCTTGCTTGCCCATACAAAATTGTCGCATTTACAACTCAGATGTTCCTGCTTTAAGCAAGTCTGCCCTATTTGTAACCCGATCTTGTGAGGCTGACGCGGCCACTGAAATGAAGCTTCTTGAAACGCATAAAAGTCAAAAACAAAGTCGACTTTTTACTACCGAACAACATGACGTAGAACAGTAGTTATGTTTCTATGTTATCTACTTTTAATCCAAATGCTATTGAAAAGGTTAACCTTACATCATCTCCATTTTGAACTTTGGGAGCTCCACCTCGATTCACGACTTTTGAAGATTTTCCACGAGTTCTTGGATCCCTAAACTTCTTCTTCTTCCTTCGTCTCTGTTTTACGGCATAGTTCTTGCTTAGCTCTTGTTGAAGCTGGAATAAGAAATGAAATGGAGTTTTAAATCCTGCTTTTCTGGCATGTGATTATAAGGATATATAAACCAAGTACTAACGATCCGAACCGCCAAACGAAGTTCGAAATCCAAACAACATATTGGCGAAACATTAGTAGCTGCTAATGAACTTTTAACATGAGGAAGAATATCAATTGCGACAGCAGTAACACAAACTCGTATTCTTTCCAATAATAAATTTTCGATAAATTCTTTTGTTTAAATTGGCTTAATACAAGAAGGGTGAGGGTGGTATGAGTGAACCCTGTCTTATTCCGTGGTTGTTTCATATCGATAATATAAATACCGCTACTCAAAGTAATCAAGTCTGTCTTCGCTAAGATAAACATAAATTTTACAAACATTTCTACACATTTAACAGTTTTCTGTGGATTGGATTCGAAGAAATTCCTAAAATACCCTCTTAGGCGATTGACTTTCAAGAAAACAAGCAAAAAATTGAGATAAGGATTTGATAATACATGTAAAGTACCTTTTCTCTTGCGTCTTTTTCCTTCAGCTTGGCTTGTCTGTCTGACACAGCAGTGACCTCGGCATCGTGGAGATCCAGTACCAAATAAATCAGACAAATACCCAAGAATAAAAGCTTGACACCCATCTAGAACATATTTTAAATCATCTGAGATTCCGTTTTACTTCTCTTCCATCTCGTCATTTTAACATTGATAATTAATACACAAGGATTCGAAGACTAAAATTTCGATGGTGAAATGTTAAGACAATTCCCGTTTCTGAGACTAAGGTACGATTGGTCAGACGGATGGCAAAATTAAAAAATCTAAGCAACTTATAGATAACGTAAGAAAAAAAAAGCAAAACAAATTTACCTTACGACGGAATGTCCACAAAGCTGTGAATACAATTCCATGCTGTATTTATAGGAATATTGTTCATTCCAAATTATATATTGATCTACGACTGTCCTATTGTTTTTTGTAATTAAGCTCAAGCACCTGCTCGATATAAGCCTTTAATTAAATATCTAAGTCTGATATCTTCTGCTTTAATGTAATAAGCAACAAGAAACAATACTGATTTATTCGACCGTGATAATTTTCTCGATCGATACTTTTTACACATATATACTTTTTTTTAAAGGGACGGGTTAGCTATTTTCGTGGGTTGATTTAGGTCTTGAATATACGTAAAATGTCTTCTGAAGTACTCGAAATACGACAACTATGTTGAGGCGTCTTGTCGCATGCCTCTCATGTCGGAGTGTAGGAAGGAATGTCCCTGGAAAATTACCGAAAAATTAAATTCATTTGGTGCATTCTTACATATATTATGAGTCAAAAAAGTAAATTTGCTTCATTAAAAAAAGGCGATTGGTGACGGCATCAAACACTTAGTTTTAATGGATTTGCAGGAACTACAAACATTTGATTAATAATTGGAATGGTTCATATTGATGCTATCAATGTCCCCGATACACATTTTTTTTTTCAGAAAACTACTTTACAATCTATTTAAGTTTCTAGACTCGGACTCGAAGCCAGTTGAACTGGTTGAATGTGGCAACTCTGTTTAGGCGTCTTGTAGCGTACCTCTCATGTTTTCATCTGGGTTCCTAGCAATATAGCAAATCATGAACTGAAGTATGTTTTCATCTGTGTTCCTAGCAAGATAACAAATCATGAACTGAAGTATGTTTTCATCTGTGTTCCAAGCAAGATAACAAATCATGAACTGAAGTATGTTTTCATCTGTGTTCCAAGCAAGATAACAAATACTGAACTGAAGTATGTTTTCATTTTTGTTCTAAGCAAGATAGCAAATCATGAACTGAAGTATGCTTTCATCTGTGATCCTAGCAATATAGCAAAATCATGAACTGAAGTATGCTTTCATCTTTGTTCTAAGCAAGATAGCAAATCATGAACTGAAGTATGTTTTCATTTGTGTTCTAAGCAAGATAGCAAATCATGAACTGAAGTATGCTTTCATCTTTGTTCTAAGCAAGATAGCAAATCATGAACTGAAGTATGCTTTCATCTTTGTTCTAAGCAAGATAGCAAATCATGAACTGAAGTATGTTTTTATCTGTGTTCCAAGCAAGATAGCAAATACTGAACTGAAGTATGTTTTCATCTGTGTTCCAAGCAAGATAGCAAATCATGAACTGAAGTATGTTTTCATCTGTGTTCCAAGCAAGATAGCAAATCATGAACTGAAGTATGTTTTTATCTGTGTTCCAAGCAAGATAAATCATGAACTAATAAAGATGTATCTCATCCGTTGCCCTTTTAACACGTCAGAAACTAGTACATATTTCACTTAAACCGATACGAAAGACAAACACTATTACTGATTTTCTTAGCTGAACAATAATTCCCGGTTTTTGAGACCAAGGTACGATTGACCTGCGAAAATGATGAACTATGGCTCTTAAGCCATCTTCCGTTTGATTAATCTGGACTACTTACCCTTTATTTTCAAGCCGTGTGATACACTGGAACATATCTTTAAAATCTAATTTGATTGATCCAGTCAACCAATGGTATAAGTAGTCTCGATTAGCAGGTACATAGTCACTGAGGAAGATCTCTTGAACGTAAGGCTCAGCAGTGACCTTCAGGCGAAAAATACGTCAAATAATCTTCATTATGCTTCAATAGGGATTTATCGGCCGACATTTTGTAGACAAACAGTGAGATAAGTTTCTCTTTACTGAAGAAAGGTCAAATGTCCTATTTGTATCCAATTACACAGTTCGTGAACTATTTAATATGTAACTACAATATGTGAACTACAAGAGGGACTGGTTGATCCAAATGCACAGTGGCCCAATTCCTAAGGGTTAATGGCAATAACGAATAATGAACGTACTTCACAATGTTTTTCGTTTTTCAAATTTTTTTTATCGTTTTACTGTCGTTTTTCTATTGAAAGGGGGGTGTACCATTTTTTGACCAATCATCTCAGAAACGGGAAATTCTTTGGCTAAGCCAATCAGTAATATTGTTCGCAGCTCACCGTTGAAATTTGAGCCTTTGAATCCATGTGTGTTCAGCATTATCCACGTTTGAAAGTTAAAAAGACGAGTCGTCTTTTTTGAGGCACTGCCATAGGCTATATATAAAAGGCATCTATAGAAATATGAAAAGAAATTCCTAGTTTGAGATATTTTTGAACGAATTATATGATTTTCGTGCATTTCTAGTACTTCTGCAGACTATTTTCATATATTCAAGACTCAAAACCACCCCCTAAATGACGCAATAGTAAACCTCTTTACAATCCCTTTAAAAAATTTATGACCGAAATGATATAAGAATAATGGGTTCTACTTATCAGGGGGATGATTATCTCTCTTGGGTTCAAGTGTAACAGCTGACTGTCCATAAAGAGATAAAGTCTATTCATTCACTTTACTAACGTAACCACCCGTATTACTTTTCAAAATGAAAACTGTTTTTGACGCCAGGTTCGTCTATAATTAGGTTTTTTTTTTTCTTGATTAGATTTTAATATTATGATCTACAGTCTAATTAGATTATACCAAACTTTTGTTTGTTTTTTTTATTAGCTTTTTTTGTAGTATAGCAGGGTCTAACGACATTATGGCATTTTGTGACTCGGTGTTTACCAGGTTAGGTCGACGAACGTTCAAGAGGGCTGTCTTTAGACCCTAACTAAAGTGGCTATGAAAGCTAATGAAAAAACTGAACGAAAGTTAGTTATAATGTGATGTCATTCGGAATTTTCCAATCTTTTGTTTTATATATTAATAATAGTACAACTAGGTCTAAAAATGAAATTTTGTTGCTTCTTCATCCGTTACTTAAATTCAATAGTTTTATTCAATTGTTGACTAACTCAGTGCTTGATTTTCATTTTGTAAAGTAAACCCTGTAATTAAAATGCAATCACTGTATCAGTTTTTCTGATGTAAAAGCTTCTAAGTTAGAGAGTTATACTTCTATACTTATCAGATGAGGCATTATAATTTAAACCTTTTAAGTTCGTTACACTTTTTGATAAGTGTTAGAAAACTACTGTACGGATTTAAGCAAAGAAAATGCCTTATTGTAGAGTGTCCCCAACGTATTCTTAAGTTTTCAACTAAAAATAGTATTTATGAGACCCTTTATCAAAACTTGTTTAAACTGCTTCATTAATAAGTAGTACTCTCAGTTTTTCATTAACCCTTTTAAAACAAATTCAGTTTGATCAAGTAGATAAATAGATAAATAGCATGTAATAGAAATTTGTTCAGGTATAATTCACGACGTTTTTGATAATGAAAATTGTGCATACTGCTCCTTTAAGTGGTGTTATTTTAAAAGGCTTATTGTTTAAAGTTTCATGCATCCGTGACAAATAGCATAAGCCGTAGCATCATAAAAGGTTTACAAAATAATATTCGGAGTACGGTTTGGCGTTTTTCTAACGACTGATATGCGGCCACTATGCTGTGATATTTCATCTCTTAAATTTTACGGGTAGAATTATTGTTCATGTCGTTTCGATCTAAAATCGTGTGGTAAATGAGTGCAGTTTCAGATACACCATTTGTCAATGAGGCCAACGGTTACCTAAAAGTATATTATTCACAGAAACATAATTGGACATTATGTGATTATAGCTTTTTAAAAACTGTGTGGTAGATGCGATTTGAAAATGATCAAACGACAAACGAGTGCACTGGAAATGCTGATGCTTCCGTTAGTGTTCGGGTTTTTACTCTGTATCTGGACGTTTTGGTCGTTCGTCGCCCTTGAAGCTGTTTTGAGACACCAACGCTACTCTTCTGCTCAGAGTCATCGTTTGATACTCTCCAGAGATCATGGAAGCGATCCGAACTCCCCTGGTAAGTTTTTTACTCTCATACCTGCGGAGGCCGTGTGTGGATTAGTGTATTGGCCCTTGCTCGCTTACCTAAAGCATCAATTTACACCTTTCAACTTTTCAATCTTTCCTTGTGGTTCTTGGTATTTCACTAAAACTCAGTGTTTGATGACGTCACTAATCGGGAAAAGGCTTAAAGAGTAGGGGGGTGGGGCAACCGACCCAATAACATTACTGCAACTAAAGACCATACACCAATACCCCCTCCGGATATATTACTTGCCCCTCCGAATAATCAAGTCTGGCTATACTGGCCTCATGGATAGAGTGGAATTCGCTTTTGGAGAGTTCACAAGGCTATATCTATTGTGATCATTTTCTTTCAGGTTATGGGGGACAGGGGGTGAGGATTGATAAAAACCAGTTGAGTTCAGAACAACGAGAGAAATACGATGCTGGATATAGAAGACATCAGTTTAATGAAATGGTCAGTGGTATTATTCCCGTCACGCGACAGATTCTCAACGTTACAGAACCACAGTAAGTAAACAAAAAACCCAAAACATTCCAGATTTTAGCCGAGCATTTAATCTTATGTATGTACTTATCTGACGCTACATAACCACAGAAGGTTTGGGAAAAAAATACCTGAAGTCTGGTTAAAGGTATTAGGGAACCACAGGCACAGGCATCAGATTTTTTCTTTTCTTGAGGTGGATTCGAACCCATGACACCTAATCACATGGCTAAGGTATAAGTGCACAGCTGGCAAAATTTCCCTCGTTGCTCATTGCCTTCGTTGCAAATCTTTATTAGCTCAATCTTTTAATTCAGGTGCCTACAAATCCAATATAATTTGCAAAAACTGCCAAAAGCCGGTGTTGTGATCATCTTTCATAATGAAGCTTGGAGTGTTTTATTACGATCTTTACACAGCGTCTTACGAACAGTACCTGATATTTTATTGACTGAGATTATTCTTGTGGATGATGCTTCTACTCATGGTAAGTCAATAAGTTGACTGACTTTATTTCCTGTTCTGTAATATTTTACTGGGCAAAGGCCTCCCGAAAAAATGGATTGCTTTCTTGAAAAAGAATTCTGATAACCCACCAATACACCATTTCTTTTCCGGATGTAATACTTGCCCCTCCGAACAATCAAGTCTGTCTCCGAGCCTGCTCGTACCCCCGATGTCTATGACCTGGTCAGAGAATTTTACCACGTTCAACTTTCAAATCGTTTTTAGTGATTTTGAATCGTCCACTTGAGGACTATATACGAGACATACCAATGGTTAAGTTAGTGAGGCTACAGAACAGAATGGGACTGATGACAGCTCGAATGGAGGGTCTGAAATATGTCTCGGGAGAAGTTGCCGTCTTTCTGGATTCCCACGTGGAGACGGCGGAGAGTAAGTCATCCTTCATTTACCTCGTCTGGCGAATGATTTGCATACATTTGTATTATCACCATCAGCATCTGAATCAGTTAAATGATTCGCCCAACTATCAATTGCATAATCATCATCATCCATTTCATCATCGTCATGATTAACAGTTACCAGTAGCGTATTTAGAGGGAAGAATTTTGGAGCATGGAATCCGTTGTATTTTTAGAGCCTCTAGCAACCCCCAGTCTCCCGGCATCAAGGGCTTTGGTCCTTCGGACCTTGCCTCGTAGAAATACCCCCATCCCCTTAAATTTTCTAGATACGCCCCTGGTTGTTATTTTCTGGGACAAATTTTCTTCTATCATGATTTTGCAACTGTCAACGTATGATTATTTTCTATACAGAACGAAACTGACGTAGACTGAAGTGCTTACCTCATGGGCTCGAATTCTTTCAGGATGGTTGGAGCCATTGTTATCACGAATACAGGGGAATAAAAATATTCTAGCTGTACCCGGTATTGATAGGATAGATAGTGACGATTTCTCCTTCCAGTCTGTACCAGTTTCCAGCAGACAGATCGGAGGTTTCGACCTTGACCTATACTACAATTGGATTCTGATGCGACGTCAGGATCTCGCTAATCCTTTGGCTCCGATGAGGTATGAATGCGCGAATTTCTAATCTAGTTATGAGATTTTTGCCCGAAAGACATGCCTTCGGTAATGCCCCATCTTCCCTTCCCCCCTATGGCCCGCCACTGCAATCACGTCTGGCTAAGGGCCTGATGATGAATAATCTTCGTAGATTATCTAAGTTAATTCTTTTTGTGTCGACAGTTCTTATTTCTTGATGACGTTTACAACTTATTTTATTTTTCAGATCTCCCACTCATCTCGGTTGCTGTTTCGCCATCTCTGTTGAAACCTTTAAACGTTTGGGACAATACGACCCAGAGTTAAAGATTTGGGGCTGTGAAAATATAGAATTATCATTTAAGGTCAGTCAGTTATAACCCATTTTCACGGTTGTGCATTATCGTGAAAATAAACATGGATAAGGCTTGTCATGCATAAATTGTTCTGATATTATCTCAAGGTGTTGACCTATTTGACACTGTTTTGCGAGCTAAGCAGACCATGCTTACTCTTTTCGAAACACTTGATGATACTTCTCTTAAGATGAGTCCACTACTATACAACTTTTACTCTCGCTTTTGCCATTCTTTGGGCGAGATTTTGATTAACGAAATTGTTTTGCTTTTACGGAATTTTATTGGATAAGGCTACTTTAGCTTCCCGTTTCTTGTTCCCTTTCTTGTGTGCTGCGTTGTCAATCCTCACGAACCCAATTAGAACCTGAAGAAAACGTAGTCTAACTCAAATGGTTTCATTATATTTTAGGTTTGGATGTGTGGTGGCCATATTGAAATCATTCCATGCTCTCACGTAGGCCACATGTTCAGACAAACAGCTCCTTACGACTATGGTCCTGACGGAAGTGACGTCATCAGAAGGAACTGTTTACGAGTAGCTGAAGTTTGGATGGATAACTATAAATATTTTTATTATGAGAGAATTTTCAACAAACAGGTTTGTATTCACTCAGTCTAATTAATATTAGAACAAACTTTCGTTCCGTTTTTTTTATTACTTTTTAATTTTAATATAGCCACTTCAGTTAGGGTCTAACGACAGCGCTCTTGAATGTTCGTCAAATTAACCTTTTGACTTAACCTGGTAAACACCACGTCACAAAATGCCCGCGCTGGAGAGGGTATAAATTTGATTGGTTAAAGCAGACGTCATCGAATTAGGCTAAAAGGTTAATTTGACGAACGCCCTATAGGGCTGTCGTTAGACCCTAACTGAAGTGGCTATATTAAAAATAAAAGCTAATAAAAAACGAAAAGTTTGGTCTAATTTCAATTTGACTAGTATTCACTTAAGCACAGAGGCGCACCCAATCTTGAACTTAGGGTTGGAGCAGGGTTCAATGTAAGCGGTATCGCACCGCGCTAGTCAAAATGTGCGATCCAATATTTCCAATAGCCAAACTTAAAATTTATCACGTCGATTTTCATATCAAATTGTATATTTTTCATGCGAATTTTTGCCGTTTAAAGTAACGTTAGATAACGATCGATAGTCTCTATAAACCACGAGGAACTTTAGTCCAGAAATAGCGGTATATTATTTTACAATATAATGATATAATTTTGATAATTAAATTGTTCAGATCGATCTGGAGTCTACTATAGTCAATAGTGACGTTTTATATACGTTTTACCTAAGGGAGGTAATTCTTTTCAATTTTATTTGACCACTGAAACTACTTATGAAAAATTATTAATACCAATTTCTGTTAAAGGTTGTTGTAATATCTGACAGGTTCTGTACTGTACTGTAATTCGATCCATTGCACGGTGGTACAATGAGTACCTCTCAATGTAAGAGAATGCCTATTTTCCTCCTCCTCACCCTATTCGCTTCCTCTTTTAGACCACCTTGGGCTCAAATACCATCTCTATTGACTTTATTAGCCCACATGGTGCAGAAAAGTAGGACGTAAAACTCTAATTCATTTCATTTCCAATACCTTCTCTCTTTGCTCTGCATTTCAGAGCCTCCTCTTCTAGACCCCCATACCGTCTGGTTTTCCTATCATCCACCAACAACTGTACTTTCTGCTTCATCATCCGTCTCTTCTCCTGTGTTCCAATACCTTCTCTCTTAGCTCTGCATCCCCCTGCCTGTCCTTGTTAAGCACTAACTCTTCATTTTCAATACCTCATATTCACCTTCCAATACCTTCTTTTCTCTGCTGTGTATATTCCCATTGCCTGTTGTCTACGTGGTACTGTCTAGTCTTCCTTCCCCCCATCTGTTTCTCTTTGTTAATATTCAACTAAACGTCATACTTCCTTTTTATCTTGCCGCCTACTTCTCCAATCTCTGTCTTTCCCTGTCTCATCTTCCTCTCTCTCTACCTTCGTTTAACTCTTCCTTCTCATCTTCCAGAAAAGTAGGACGTAAAAATCCATTCATTTTATTTCTCATCGTCCACCCTATCTTCGATCTACTTATATTAACGTAGAAAGGTCTGAGAACATCATCAATCGGGCAGGTCAACCACATCTCTTTAAAGTATTGATATATATTTTCTGTTTTTCTCTTTCGATGTAGATGTACACAGATATCGGTGACGTAGACGAAAGAAAGCTGTTACGTAAGCAGCTTGGTTGTAAATCCTTTCAATGGTATATTACTAATGCATATCCTGAACTGTATCTTCCGTTTGGTTGGCTTGCATCCGGTCAGGTACGTTGATTATGTTTGTGTATTTTGGGTTAAAGCCGACTGTCGGAAGCATTGGCACAGGCCACATTACCTCCCCTTACATACAGGTTGAAAATCCTTGCATTAGATCAACAAGGTAAAACATTAGGATGTAGAACTGGTATCAGACCTCTAAGGTACCAAACGCAGGCACATCAAATTTCATTTCATTTAATTAGCCAAAGATATAAAACAATATCATGACAATATATTTCTGTTTCAGATTCAAAACGTTGGGATAAGTGATATGTGTATTGAAACACCGATACAATGGGCTAACTATGGTCAAGAGGTTTATGTATCACGATGTAACAAAGATATACTTGTTCAGGTAGGATTGCAGTCTAATTAGATTTCGGGGTATGGAGGGTTTGATTCTCCTAACTGTACAGACATAGGATGGATCAAATACATCATTAAAAAAATGGTATTAGCGGTCAGGAAATTCTTGTGATTTTCCTCTGTTCGGATCTCAAATTAGATAAAATATAACCCGCCTAATGGGCGAGAGGTTAGATTGTTATTTGCATGGGCTTTTTTTTCGATTAAGCAACTTCAGAGCCAATCAAATTTCAACGCTGGGAATTTGTGACGCGAACAAAAGCTGTATTCCTTGAAGCAATAGACATTGAATGCAACTTTTGTAAGCGTCACAAAATCCCAGCGTTGGAGAGGTCATAAATTTGATTGGCTGGCGGTGTCATCAAACTGACGAATATTCAGAAGGGCCATCTTTAGACCCTAATTGAAGTGGCTAAATTAAAAATGGAAGCAAATAAAAACGGAAATGTTTGATTTGTGAAAATTAAAGGGATTGTAAAGAGGTTTTCTAACTTGTTTATGTATATCAGGGATGCTGATAGCATCAATTTGCACCATTCCTATATTTACTCAGACATCTGTGGTTCAAACTAACTGTTTGATGACGTCACTAATTGCAATATATTCTTTATCAGATAAGGCCTAGCCTCATACTGACGAAGGCTGTGTACCCGAAACGTTTTATCTTGCAGCATTTCACTCTAACTAAAGAGAATCAGATAAGAAGAGATGAAGGATGTTTAGATGTTAGTGGTAAAAAGTTAATAGTTATACAGTGTATTAAGTTAACTTTACAACGTTGGAAATATACTAAGGTTGGTTTCGTCTCCGTTACACTGGTTTCGACGTGACTGCATTCATTGACTCATTAATATTCAATGGTTTTCGGTCATTTTTAAGACGGTTTGTCCTGTCACAGTGTTCCCGGGGGTGCGGGTACCTGTGTCTTTTAGGCCTGTGAAGGTACATATACTACCTCTAAGGATGACCTAATTTTAAACTTGGCCAAAATGAGTCTTTGTTCATCAGTTGACTTACTTGGTGTTATAACTATACAACAGAATCTCTCTATAATCTAATAAATCTATAAAACTAAGTAATAATTCATTAAACTAAGTAATTTTGAAACAAGCTTCTTTAGTCACAGTTAGTCTAACTGATGAATACAAACTCTTATTTACAAAGTTTGAAAGAGGTTATGTCCATTTTAAGAGGTGGTCTTCCTCTAAGGAGCTGGTGGTCTGATGGTAGGTTGGTTACGAATTCTCTTGCGTTAGCTGCGTCATTTCCGGTTAACTCTTTCTGGGATTGCAGGAACCACAGGCATTGGAATGCCCCAAATAGAAGTCAAAGGGGTCCCCGATACACATGAAAACCTCTTTACAATCCCGTTTATTACTCGCAGGTTGAAAAACACCTGTTTTATACAATAATTGTTATATTTTTATTTCAGGGAGGTTGGTTATTGCATATTCCAAGTAAAAAATGTTTGGAACTGACCCCTGATGGCACTGGTCTGGAATTGATGGTCTGTGATAGAGACAATCTGTTTCAGAAATGGCAGTGGAACAGAAAAATTCCAAGACAAATTAAGCAACTGAGAAGAAAACATTTTGAACGGCGACCGAAACAATAAGCAAAATATAGATAAAAAACAAAATATACATAAATAAGTAAGGAAAAAAATGGAAATATTGAATGAAAAATTAATCAACTAATTAAGTCATCTCTAATTAAAAATCATCTCCATCTATCAATTAACCTACATCAAACATACCGTCTTATGACGTCACGACAGGTGTCAAAAACTGACGAATAAACACATCAAATCGGTGGTTTATACCTTCCGCGTTTAAGTCGCAGATTAATTTGATAATTTTATTGAATTTGCTGCGATTTTGTTTTTAAAATGAATTTGGAAGGAAATTTAGCAAGACCTATATTGTTTTGTGTTGTTTTAGACGCTCGTTTAGGACAATCAGCCTTCAATGTTTGTACCCGTTCTTGAGAAATTATACTAACTGTTTATTTCTACTTTGATTTTGATGAATTAATGAGTTAATGCCTTTGATCGGATTCATATTAGTTTGTGAAAATCTCTGTTTTTGGGGTACATGTGATTTAAATGTACATTTCGGATATTCTCCATCGTTATTTACAAAGAACTCTTTTTACTATTTAGTTGAATAAATTGTGGTTTTGATTTAATAGTGCATTTCGGACACTACACATTCGTCAAGATTGGTTTTGTTAATAGTTAATACCTGTGAAGGAAATATGGATATATAGCCGTAGTGTGACACTTATTTTAACCGTGGATATGATTTCCGCTTCTATTTTTGTGTTTTGGTGCTGTATAGTGCTTGGTAAGTATCAGCATATCATGTTCATTAATGTATATGTCAAGAAACCGAGCAACGTTGATGAAATTTCTCAAATTTTACCTGGGACAATGTGATTGCATGCCCTAAAGGGAATAATTTTTTTTTATGTGCATTGGTAACATTGATATCATCAATTTGCACCATTCTAATTTTCAATAAGACGTCTGTGGTTCCTACAATTTCACTAATTGATCGCAAATTATGCTTGTATCACATAAGGCCTTCGCGATAAGTGACGTCATTAAAGACTTAGTTTTTAGTCGAATTGCAGGAACCATGCAGACGTCTGATTGAAGAAGGGAATGGTGCAAATTGAGGCCATTTGTGTCCCTTGATATATATAAAAAATAAGTTCAAAGGCTTTCAGAAATACGGTCGTATTTATTTATCTATTCATTCATTCATTCATTTAAATTTCAGTTGCTAGTGAAATAAATATTGACGTTCGAGTTTGCTATTACGCAACCGGATGTGATCCTCATATGCTTTCCTGCTCGGACCGTTCCACGCAGATAATAATTTCTGAAGCTTTCTTCGGATTTAATTGTTCTATGGGCGGCAACACGGCCAGTCTGTGTCATGGACCTAAATGCTGTAGAAGTGCAAGAGATTTTCGATGTTGGGATGTTTTCGATATAGTATCCATCAGGATGATGTGTGATTCATGTTGGCGGATGTCGTCCTGCACCACTACAGATCTCCTATCTCCGACCAACCGCTGTAAAACAGGAGTGCACGTACTTCCGGTTTATTCGATAGTTCGTTACAAATGTCTTCCAGCGACTCTTAATGTGGGTAAGCCATCAGGCTCTCAATGCCACCTCTTCTTTTAAGGCCTGGGGCCGGACTTGATTGTTTGGAGAGGAAAGTAATATATCAGGAAGGGTAATGGTGTATGGTGTATGGTGTTTAGTACCTTAGTCATATAGATTTCGAAATATCGACTGTCTTTTGAGATCCAACAAGTAAATTAATATGAATATC
Source organism: Lottia gigantea (assembly GCF_000327385.1). NCBI lineage: Eukaryota > Metazoa > Mollusca > Gastropoda > Lottiidae > Lottia > Lottia gigantea. Next base: position 346,570 of record NW_008707426.1, read on the forward strand.
ATTCCAATAGCAGTCTCGGCTAGTTCTAGTCCGAAACATCTGCCTCTATTTCACCCTCTGATGTTTTCACCTAAGGTCACTCAAGCCCGATTAAATTAACATGGAGTACAACTTATTTTTTCAGTTGACGTAGATGATATGTGTTATGAATATCAAATTAATCCACCGTACCCTGTTGATCATTTCGGTAAGCTACCCAATCTATATTTTACCAGTATTAGCTAACTATAATCACGATTATCTCCCTTGTTAACAGACTATACAAACCTTTAAATTTTCCATTAAATTAATTACAGAGGGGTCTCAGAATGCAGGAAAGGATATGTTTTAAACAAAGGGTCACCCAAACCACTAAGTCCACAAGCCCCCACTCATCCAGTCGATCCACTGTAGGGAAGCTCCTCTGATCTATTTTACCATTAATAGCTTACTATAATAATGGTTACCTCCCTTGATTAAAATTGACAATCTTATTAAAGGAATTGTAAAAAGTTTTCTAAATTTTGTATGCGTATCGGGGACACTGATAGCATCAATTTACACCATTCCAATTTCTGTGATTCCTGCAATTCCTCAAAAGTAAGTTTTTGATGACGTCACTAATCTCAAAATATGTTGACGATTAGTGACGTCATCAAACACTTAGTTATAGTAGAATTACAGAATTACATTTCCTTTAATTTCAGATACCACTATAACTACGACAAGTCAGTCATCTTCCTCTAATCAAGGTAGGCCATTACATGTCATCTACCAATGTTTACAGAAACCACAGACCTAGTCGCAAAGTAGCATTGGACCTGCTTTGCTACCAATGATAGAGGTCGTCTAAACCTCGAAAGTATGGAAGAAGATGCAAAGTCTCTGAAAGAAAGTTATAGTTTTTTATATATTTGATTACATTGTGTTCTGCTTATGTATTTAAGGGATGTCGACTGGATTAACCTAATCATATAGAGTGGCATCACGTTTTCTCAAAGTTGATCGTGTCCTGCCTTGCAACTAAACTGGTCCCCATTCCATCTAAAGCTTAGCACCGTTAGTGTAGCGATACGCGAACAGGGTACCAGTTTACCTTGCAGCCATCAGTGCATGTTTCTTAAGCAACGGCACGATGATTATCCACATGTTAACCGTTGCTTTCACAATCCCTTTCCCAATCATTGTACCGTTGCTAAAAGAACTTGCCACCAGTGTAAGTGGAATTGTGTCATAGTTTTTGATTACTCTCTGGTTTTTGGTTTTTTGTAGATAAGATGGCGGTAACATTGGGTATTGGAGTACCAGTTGCTATAGTAACTATAATTATTATAATCTTTCTGGTGTATCTTCTGCTCTCCAAAAGGTAGGTCGAACTTTTAGAGAAAATTGGATGAGCGAATTCCGCCAGCTCTAACAGAAACCCAACCTTAATTTCCTCAGCTCCAACAGAAACCCAACCTTAATTTCCTCTGCTCCAACAGAAACTCAACCTCCGTTACCAATTCTCCAAAAGAAACCCAGCCTTAATTTCCTCAGCTCCAACAGAAACCCAACCTCCATTTCCCCGCCGCCCAACAGAAACCCAACCTTCGTTCCCCCATCTCCACCAGAAAACCCATTCTTCCCAAATACTCCCTACAGAAACTACACCTCCATTCCCTCATATCTAACAGAAACACAAACTCCATTCCCCATTCGACTCCAAAAGAGGTGAACCACAGGGTATATATTAAACTAAATATCTAGCACTGTAAGCGGAAAAAAGATTGCCTTTACCTCTACATTTCAGACGAAAGCCTGAGAACACTGTAGAGACTGATATTAAAGACGTGAGCTTGAATCAGTCACAGTACTTCGTCTTGGAGTCCAGACGACAGTCGAGAGTGTCCGGAAAGTCAAACCGAAACTCTACTTATTATAATACAGTCGACGATTTGGCCGTCAGCATCATTTCAATGTCTGATCACGACAGCGATAGATTCAAAAATTTAAACTCCACCAAGAGAAAGAAATCATCAGACAGACTTCCATCAGAGAGCAAGGGAGATAACGTTAGGAAGAACATTTCTTCCTCAAAGAGAGATAACTCTATGATACACTCGCAATTAACGGGAGAGAACTCTTCACCTATTTATGTAAATGGTGACTATGATACGCTTCAACTTACAACTAGTCAAGCAGGCGGAAAGACTCAAAACAACCGAAAGTCGTCCGTTGTTGAGGACGATGGTTATGATCATTTGATTCGTGGCCCTAAACAGAGTATCCACGGAAAGGAATTCGATGATTTGTACAGCAATCATAAAATTCAGTCTAAAGGGAAGTAACTCGTGATCATTGGCAACGATTTCTGGTGTGCTATTTTATTGGATTCCATAGTAGTTATGGTCTCTTCATGTATAGTACAAAACGCACAAGGAAAGTAAGCCCAAATTTAATGTTTTGTCACATTCGATAAAAAAATATGATTGTAGAGCGTTTACAAAGAAGTGTGAAAGGACAAACATGTATGCTGACAATATATTCCACACATAATGATGTGGGTGTAGAACATCAGGGTGGCGCTCGATTGGAGAGTTCTGAACAGGTTCCGACTGTTCCAATTCTACCCTCAATCGAACGGTACGGACACGGAATGTGTCACATTCAAAATGTTCCCATTTGTACATGTACATTAATTCCATAAATCCCGAACGTGCGAAACTCACCAATCGAGCGACCCCATGGAAATAAAAATCAGAATGATATATTTTATTTATTATTAGAGGTTATATATTTCTATTTACATCATGAGTATTGTGACAGGTACTTTGTTACCAACCAAGTTATTAGTTACATAATTTCGTGCTTAGAGGTAGCTGTCTTGTTAGACAGCAGATTGTGAAACTACATTGTCAAACCAGCTAGCAGATTGTGAAACTACATCGTCAAACCAGCTAGCAGATTGTGAAACTATATCGTCAAACCAGCTAGCAGATTGTGAAACTATATTGTCAAACCAGCTAGCAGATTGTGAAACTATATCGTCAAATCAGCTAGCAGATTGTGAAACTATATTGTTATACCAGCTAGCAGATTGTGAAACTATATCGTCAAACCAACTAGCAGATTGTGAAACTATATTGTCAAACCAGCTAGCAGATTGTGAAACTACATTGTCAAACTAGCTAGCAGATTGTGAAACTATATTATCAAACCAGCTAGCAGATTGTGAAACTATATTGTCAAACTAGCTAGCAGATTGTGAAACTATTTTTTGATCATCACAGACATTGCTTCAGCAAGAAAAAGCTTTTGAAAGACAAGTGAGATGGTTATGGGAAATGGATTTAAGGAGCCGGTGATATGAGTTATAAGTCATACGATCAGGGTCTAGGGTGTTTGTTGTGGGAGGGGGAGGGGGTGGTGGTAATACCTTACAGTGTAATTTTAGACAAATCGGAGATGTTTGGATTAGAGCAGTTGCGATGATCTCTCAGTAACGTGGCCAATGAAGCGTTGGGGAAGGTAGGGTTGTAGACCTTCCTCCCTGTTAGTTTCGATTCTAAACATTAACACGAGCAGTCGACTTCATTTAAAGGTAGTGAAGGTACTCTAAGTAGTAATCAACACCGTAGTGTCTGTATATTATAATCGCTATATTCAACCTTAAAATAAAGTGGGCTGATCTTGTTTATGTGTCGATTCAGCCAGATGGGTAGTTTTTTGGATACACTATAATAATATATGCATATACATGTATGTAGTTATGTATATATGTTATGAATAATTGACCTAAATTACAAAACCATTAATAGAAATATCTAGAGGGTTTGGCCCATTCGGCATTGAGACATTCAGTCGGTGGTATAAAGTCGTCTGGGTTGGTGATCCCCTGTACTATGTCGTAGAAGTTGGTAGTGATGGTTTGAGTGATGTTCGAGTTGGCAATTACGACCTCTCTGATTGGATAACAATCTTTTAAACTGAACACTCCCAACCACATCTCTCCTGAAATAAAGAGACTGACATGTCAGTGATGAGAGACCCTGACAATCTGACATGCGAAAGTGTCGTTAAAGGAATACTACCTCTTTGAATGGACATAAAATTTAAAGTGTCAAACTTGGTCAATAAGTATATATATTCATCAGTTGGACTTACCAGGTGTCATGACTAAAGAATAGAATCTCTATATAATACAATATATCCATTAAATTAAATAATTATTCAAAATTACTTAGGTTAATGAATGAGAGATTCTGTTGTATAGTTATGACACCAGGTAAGTCCACTGATGAATACCGGTATACCTTTAAGCTGTGTACCTCGACATTAGAATTAAACTCACTGTCATAGAAACAGGAAAGGGACAAAGGCGTTATCTAACTCATTAGCCAAATAAAATAGACTGGTTCTGAATTGTGGGTCTATTCCTATGGAACTCTCAGAAAAACCACCATCCCAGTCAAACTACCCTGGCTCTAAATTCTCATTTTAAGGGATTGAAGGAGGTTTTCTTAAATTTTGATGTGTATCGAAGACACTGATAGCATCAGTCTAAGTGTTTGGTGACGTCACTAATCGCAAAGGGCCTTATGTGATAAAGCATGATTATTTTGCAATCATCAAACACTTAGTTTTATTAGAATTGCAGGAACCTCATACGTCTGACAAAAAATTGGAATCGTGCAAATTGATGCTTTCAGTGTCTCCGATACACAAATAAATTTAAGAAAACCTCTTTACAATCCCTTTAACCAAACAATATTTTAACTGTTAACGAGTTCTGTTCAAAAGTGTGAATCGTATTTCACGGATTAAAAACAGTTCACCAATCGAATGTCAAGAAGGACTGTACTTTGAACCACCTAGATTCTGATTGGTTGACGTTTTTAACCCGAGCGGGGTCAGTAATTTTTCTTAACAACAACAACAACATGAACAGTCGGCCATTTTTATGTATTTGTGGAAAATGATGAATTGTTAATATCTCTAGAGCAACTGGAACTATGAGTGGACAAGTTTGCAGACGAGGGATGATTCAGTAAGTTAAATCATTTTTACGTTGTCAGAATAGTAGAGCTACGTTTCGGAACAATATTCATACATAGTTTCAATGGAGAAATGGGGCAACTCCTCCCTTCCCTGTAGCGTTATTTATAAGCACGTGCACTCCAAGGATTGACCTCATTTCATAACAATTAGGGTGAAGGCAAATGAAATACAGATGGGTGTGGGGAATAACATAACAAAACATAAACTTAAAGGGATTGTAAAGAGGTTTTCTGAATTTTTATGTGTATCGAGTATACTGATAGCATCAATTTACACCATTCCAACTTTCAATCAAATGTCTGTGGTTCCTGCAATTCAAATGAAACTAAGTGTGTGATGACGTCACTAATAGCCAAGGCTCTTATGTGATCATGCATATTTTAGTTTTAGGGGAATTTTAAGAACCACAGACATCTGATCTAAAATTGGAATGGTGCAAATTTTTTACCTCATTACAGTTCAAAGTCAGTCTTGGGTTTAAGGTGTCCATTAAATACAAACCACAAATCAACAAAATTAATTTTACAAAAGATCTTTAATGAATTAATATCTAAATTTCATAGCCGATTTCGCCCATTTGGCATTCATACATTCAGTCGGTGGTATAAAGTCATCGGGGTTTGTAATTCCTTGGACGACGTCGTAGAAATTGGTCGTAACAGTGTCGGTGACGTTATCGTTTGAGACTATGACCATTGAAATAGGGTAGCAGTCTTTCATGCTGAATATACCTAAAAATGTTTCTCCTGCAACATATAAAACACGAAATTCACTATATTTAATTACTAAAGACCATACCCAATTCTCTCCCCCACCCCTAACAAACAAGTCTAGCGGTAGGTCTGCTAACTATTACTCAAAGTCGATTGTCAGTTTGTCACTGGTGTCCATTCCATACAACTGTCAAGGTAGGCACAACAAGGACATACAACAAAGGACGTGAGAACGAAGACAAGGGAGTGAGGATTGGAAATACATAAAATACCAAAATAATATTATAAGCTATATTGCCACTCAGAAAAGGAAAAGTTGACAAACCCATATGTCTTTGAAGGGATTGTAAAGAGGTTTTCTAAAAATTGTATGTGGATCGGGGACACTGATAGCATCAACTTGTACCATTCCAATTTTCAATCTGTGGTTCCTGCAATTCCACTAAAACTAAGTGTTTGATGACGTCACTAATCACAGAGGGCCTTATCTGATAAAGCATATTTTGCGATTAGTAACGTCATCAAACACTGAGTTTTAGTAGAACTGCGAGAACCACAGACGTCTGATTAAAAATTGGAATGGTGCAAATTGAATGGTGCAAATTGATGCTATCAGTGTCCCCGATACACATAAAAAAATTTAGAAAACCTCTTTACAATCCCTTTAACAACACCTTTCACAATTTTCTTGATCGGATTTCAAGATGATACTTACGTTGTCTGAATGGGATTCGATCAGACCATTCTTGAGCGTAAACCATTTCAGAGGGACCTCCAATAGAGAACTCGTTTTCAAAAGTGGCGTTTGGTGGAATGGCAAAGTTTCTCCATGGTCTGGGGATGGATTTGGTACAGGTTTTGGTTTTGAGATTATAATCGTACATGACGTTTTCGTTGTTGAGGATCAAAAATTCGTGAAATCTGAAAATGAAAAGTATTATGTTAATAGTGATTCGAACCCATAGCACCTAATCACCTAGCGGATGCTAGAGGTCAGGTACACCTTGTTGGGTTTTTTGGGTACACTCTGGCGTGTTCTCGGATATACCACGAAATATTCTCATGTACACCAGGGTGTGTTCTCAGACCCTCATATGTTCTCTGAAACTAAATTGATGTGTTTTCAGGTACACCCTGGTTTGTTCTCAGGTACAGTCTGATGCATTCTCAGGTCCATCCGGTGTGCTCCCAGATATTCCTGTTCTGTTCTGAGTATAGCTTGATGTGTTTTCGGGTACACCCTATTGTGTTCTCAGGTACAACCTGATGTGTTCTCAGGTACAACCTGTTCTGTTCTCAGGTACAACCTGTTGTGTTCTCAGGTACACCCTGATGTGTTCTCAGGTATTCCTGTTGTGTTCTCAGGTACACACCGATGTATTCTCGGGTACGACCTGTTGTGTTCTCAGGTACAACCTGTTGTGTTCTCAGGTATACCCTGATGTGTTCTCAGGTACACACCGATGTATTCTCGGGTACACCTAGTGTGTTCCCAGGTATTCCTGATGTGTTCTCTAGGTACAGCTTGATGTGTTCTCAGGTATACCCCGATGTGTCTCCTGGTATCACTATGACGTTATTAGGTGCTAAGGTGGTTACAAATGTATGTATTACTTACTGTCTGCCGGGGATGATGACATTTTCTTCTTCAAAAATAGCCTGTCGTTTGTTAATGGCGTCGTAGGCTATGAAATATCGGTTGAAGATATCGTCCTCATGGTTATATTGGTTAGCTCGGAACTAAAATAACATAATTTAAGAATTACAATAATAAGATATTTTCATTGTTAAAAAGTGCTCAGTGCATCAATTATAGAGCTATATAGAAATACCACTGTTAAAATAGTGCCCAGTGTATCAATTGTAGAGCTATATAGAAATACCGCTGTTAAAATAGTTCTCAATACATCAATTGTAGAGCGATATAGAAATACCACTGTTAAAATATCGCCTAATACATCAATTGTAGATCGATATAGAAATACCACTGTTCAAATAGTGCTCAATACATCAATTGTAGAGCGATATAGAAATACCACTGTTAAAATAGCGCTCAATACATCAATTGTAGAGCGATATAGAAATACCTCTGTTAAAATATCGCCTCAATACATCAATTGTAGAGCGATATAGAAATACTACTGTTAAAATAGTGCTCAATGCATCAATTGTAGAGCGATATCGAAATACAACTGTTAAGATAGTGCCCAACACACCAATTGTAGAGCGATATAGAAATACCTCTGTTAAAATAGTGCCCAATATATCAAATTGTGGAGCGATATAGAAATATTGAAACAGAACTTGAATCATGTTGTTACTCAGAGTTTCATGCTATGCAATCTTCAGACAACTGACCTTTTTCAGCCTGCGTTCCTACTGAAGTTGGACACTTCGAGACAAGTTCGGAACGTTAGTTTAGAGAAGTGTGCTAGGGGCATAAATGATGGAAAGCTGTTCAGTTAAATGCAAGTTACAACTTTTGGTTTTATTTGTTTAGGCTTTATCTCTGCTATGAATGGACCAGGATATTTTGTAATTATTATTTTTCAATTTGTTATGCCGAAGGTTTTTTGAGAGTTTTGTCACTGTTTTTGGTGATATTTTTCAGTTATTGAAGACTTGATTTGGAACGATCTAATTTGATGACAGTTCTACTTTTAAAGATTTTAAGATCGTGGTAATACTCAGATCTAAAAAATGGCAAATCAAATATTCTGTTAAGTAGTTTTGCTGTGAATAATTAGCGATTCCTCAATACAAGGCTGTGGTTTTATGGAAATAAAATGAATGGAGTTTTACGTCCTACTCTTCTGCACCTAATTTGACAACGCCATGCAGGGTGCAATGAGGGACCTTTTTCCAGGAGAGCGGCGTTAGCCTACTATATTTTGGCACACGGGGACCTCGGTTTATTGTTCCATCCGAACAACTTGACGCTTTTTTCCATGGCAGCTCCTCCGACAAGGAGAAACCGGGTTTAAAAATCGGGCCTCAACTTGTTCAATATGAATATAAGTTATCTAATTTTATCAGTAAATGTATCTCTATAGAAAATCTAACTTTGAAGTTTTCAGTATGTCATGTTATCTACGTTACTTTTATTTCATGAATGGGCAAGTTTTTGTTATCATTTGATCCAGCCAATAACCGATCGTTACTCGAATCTCGAAAGAGGTTGATGTACGATAATGTTCACTATTTTATACAGATTGTGTGTTATTTAGTTATGGTGGGGTACAAATAGCATTACCGTCTCCCCCGCCCCCTTTCTTTAAATCCTTTCAATTTTGACATTTTCTCTAAGGTTTTCCCTGCAATCTATTTTGCAAAGAACGACTTAAATCATAATTGTCCAATTTTTTTTTTGCTAGACTACAAAGCGCCTTATTACCTCGAATATATGTAATTAGTCTTCAGAATTACAGAAATGTACGAAAATCGCTCAATTCCTTAAAAAATATCTGAAACTAGGAATTTCCCAATTTCTATATAATGTTTTTTTCTATTCTATTTACATATACATATATTCTATATACCGAACAGTTTTATTTAAATATTCAAAAAATTAACCCAAGAATGACCACTGAGATGAAAACAATAATTAAACTCACCGTCATTTCCAAGGGGGTAATACACGGTGAGGGAAGCTGAGCCCAGGCCACGGTGGCCATAGCCAAAACAATTATAACAATCTTCATGGTAGTAATACAGGGCTCCCTCCAATACAAAATCTTACTATCAAAAGGGGTGGGTAACTACCGTACAGTTTAGTTTTATACCTTAGGTCATGTGATGAAGGTGCCACGTGCTACCCAGAACATCCCCCCATGTGATAAGAAACTGGTCCATTTTCTTTAATTTCATTTTGAAAATATCAATTATCATTATCGGGGACCGTTCACACGACTATATCAGGTTGGTTGTAATCTGAACGGGATGGGGTTTTTTTTCGTTTTCTGATATTTTTAGTCTCAGTGGTAATCTTACTAGATTTCTCCCAAATGTATTTGGTATTTTTAATAATTCAAAGCGTGGCGTGTAGAACATTTCTTGATGAATAATGAATTATGGGATATAGAAAAATTAAAGTAAAGGAAAATGACAGACTCTTTGGGTTTCGTTATATATCCCACAATTCCATATTTTATCTTGAAACTTGTTTAACATGACATGCTTTGATTGGTTAAAGATACAACTTTTGGGACAAGCGTTTGATAGAAACTGTTTAGATTACAATGTAGAATAAAAATATCATAAAACAAAAAAGATACAAAATTGTAAATATAATTTATATTAGATTGGTAGTCATTCGGATAAGATAAAATGAGAACAGATACAAAATCATGGTAGTTTTGCTTCAGGTAGTGCATGCGAAAAAAAACCCCGAATGACAGCAATTTACTAGATTGTGCTCTGATAAGATATAGAACGCTAAGATGTGAGAAACACAGAGAGTGGTTGAACCTAGTACATGGGCTCAATCCACTAGGGGGCTCAACCCGGAGTCTTTAACCTTCCGACAGTCCGACAGATCATTAACAGGCATTAAAATCATTGGCAGGGATCCCAACTAACTTAAGTCCACAGGCACCCAATAATCTTATTGTGTCACTGGTGAAAACCTCAAGCATAAAAAATCAATTGTAGACGGGGCTTTAGGAAAATTGATATAAAATCAAAGTCTAATCTAGAATAGTAGTAGAGCTGAACATATGAAGTGGTGTTCAATATCTTACGGATTGATGATAACAACTACAGAGTAGACTATAGATATAGATAACATTATTCAATTTGGTGTGCACTTTCATACGCCTTCGGTCAAAATTTGTGTAAACCATACTTCCAAAAACGATGTCTTGCTGATGGTTATTTATTGAAAACCGGTGGCGGCGTCAGCCTTTCGAGACAGGTGACAGAATGGCTCAATAGGGAGACAACACTGTCTAGGCTTAATTCAAAATGCGGCAACTTTGTGGAGGCGTCATAGTTACAAGCCTCTCATGGTGTGTCTAAAAATGATCTCCAAAAAAAAAACTCTCAAAAAATTGAATTGATATGATACAATTTAACTTATTTTTTGGGCCAAAAACTGTAAAAATTATATTTCAAATTTGTTAAAAAGTGGAGGGTACAGTTTGCGGTGCAAATGCCCTCGCTCCCCTATACCCCCACTGGCGTCCAAAGCATAAAGTGGGATAAAAATGGGCGAATTGGTCAATTCGGGAGATACGATGAAAAAAATATACTGTCATTAATTAATATTTCAAAATTCCATTGTTTTTCCCACAAACTTTTGCTCGAAAAACATTGATTACAACCACATGCCCGTAACGGATTGAAAGTTAAAGAGACATGTAGTCCTTTTATTTTACCAATCATAGCTAAGCTAATCAGTAATAGTGTTCACAGCTCACCATCGAAATTGGAGCCTTCAAATCCTTGTGTGTCCAGAATTATCTGAGTTTGAATATTAAAATGACGACTTGTCAATCTAAGATATTCTGTGATATATAGAAATAGTGAGTAAAATTTCTAGTTTGAAGTATTTTGAAAGGAATTAGGTTTTCGTACATTTCTAGTACTTCTGAAGACTATATTTATACATATATTCAAGACTAAAATCGACCCCCCAAAATGGCATACCTGTCTCGTTAATCATCCTGATCCCTGTTAAGAATTAAGAAACAACTTTTCAGGTAATATTAATAAATATTTTAGTTTTAATGCGGTCAAAAAAAAACGTCCTCATAGAAAACAATCGACACAACGTTATTTCTTTGTCTTTAAGGCATTATGACGTCATAATCAGTAACTTAACTGTTTCGACCAGATAAGTTGCGTTTTTCAAGTTTTCTTGAAGATTTTCGGAATATTTTAGAATATTTTCGCTATGCCGATACAAACCGTAAAAGTTCCTGTTGTTTTTGAGGTGGAGTTCAGCCCCGCATCGGAAGATATTGTTCCTTGCCTAGTTGGTTCGCTGAAAGAATTGGGAACATGGAACAGACTCAATGGTCTTGTGGCTAGGAAAATCGACGAAGTTTCAACGAAATGGACAGTGGAATTAGAGATTCCTCAGATGTCGTTCTTCTTCTTTAACTGGACGATGACGAAAAATGGGCATTTTTATGAAGAGGAGCCTATAGGATGCAGAAAAGCCAATGTCGGCGTTTTTGGAGGTGTCTTCAAATCCGAATACGGAGAAAGCTGGACCGAGTTCTCTTCATTTTGCGGATGCCATATTTCAATGAGCACTCATTATGTTCTGAATGTTGATGAACAGATCGTTGTGATGGGTTCTGGAAAGCTGCTTGGGAACTGGAAGACCTGGGTTCCTGCTGCCTTGGACGATCCTGTAACTTCTGTGTGGACAGCAAATTTTGAACTCGAGCAAGGAACAACAGAAGAGTTCAAGTGGGTCATTCTGAACCGACAAACTCGTGAGATACGACGATGGCAAGAAGAAGAAAATAGAATCATCAAGATTGAAACTGATCTAAAGAATAAAACTGTGTTTGTCCCTTGGGGTGGAAGATTTGTGAAGGAGGGGCTCATTATTCCGGATGTTACTGTTGGGGACTGGAGTGGTAAGTGGTTTTATTTTTGTCACGGGGTGACCCACTGTGCTCGCATCTTCTTAAAGCTTTCCAGTGACTTTTTTGTTTTATTTTTTTTATTTCCCCACACATGTTAGAAGTTAGAATAATATTTTGGATACCAGTGGCTCAACACCCATAGGAATTGGTTGAACCCAAGCAACCTTAAGTCCTTATTTCGGTTTTACATTGCGTTTTTTTTTTATTTCAGACTACCATCCTCAAAGTTTATCCAGATCATTCACAATCGACTGCATGATCGGATATGACGATGATGAAGCAGTAGAGATGAACAACTCTAACATGGAAGATACCAAACTTGCTTTAGAAATGGTGCCTAAAATACCATCAGCTGTAGGTTGCAGACAATATGTGGCACAAAAATTCTTGAAGGCCAACGAAGAACGAAACTTTTGCTTCATTATTGATACACTTGCTGGAGCGTTCGGTTTCAAAGAAGTCACACAATTTGATTTGAAACATCTGAGAAACTTGCTAGTTTTAAAGACATCTCCTGGACAAGTTCTGAAGGCATTCAATACAGAAAAACAGAACTTTTTTTGCTTCACTGTGGATTTGTCAGCTGAAGTCGTCTGTCTTAGAGAATTCATTGATGCTGATGTATTACAACTACAGCTAGCTAGTATAGCCGTTACTGGTCCATTTCCGGTGATAACTCCCTATATTGAAGAGGCGAAGAGGCAACTAATGTTACCGTCATCTCAAAACCTCCCAAGTCCAGAAGAGCCAAAAACATCTTTATTGTCTGTCAAGTGTTATTTCAACAACGATAGAACCATTGTCAGCAGAGTTCCCATTCTCGACGATGACACAGATCTGTTGGAAGTAGTTATCGGTCATGGTGAAAGTCTAGGCTTTGTAGACAAAGTTGCCTTTCTTGATGATGACTTTGATTTAGAAGACAGAGTTACAGTTCTTCAAGGAAGCTTTAACTCGACTGACAGAGTTACCGTTCATGATGGAAGTCTGGATTTAGAGGATAACGTTACTGTTTTTGGTGGAAGACAAGATCAGGACACTGTCAGAATGGAAAGGTGTCAGATGATGGAAATAACGTTTTCTGATGATATGGTTAGAAAGATTCAAAACAATCAAGGTAAGAATATGCCATTTATGTCAGAGAAGTTGAACATTAACTCAATTTCATTACAAATCGATGCCTATTAGTATGCCAACTGGACCACAAATAAAAAATTTAGGAGTCTACTTTGTAATAACATAATGTTTTCTCATACTTGCCTACTGACCGCTTACTTCGCTTTGGTTAAGTGTTAAAACTTATTGGGATTGAAAAGAGGTTTTCTCAATTAGTAACTTAGTTTTAGTGGAATAGCAGGGACCACAGACGTCTGATTGAAAATTGTAAATGGTGCAAATTGATGCTTTCAGTATCCCCGATACATATAATTGGTTGAATTATTTCATTAGATTTTTAATGAATAATTTGGGTCTTTTTTTCAGTAGTTGAAACCAATACAAAACAAGATTGGTCTGGACCAAGACAAGCTCTTTACAGTGTGTTTATTGGATTGACCAACTACTGTAGTCGTTTTGTATCTAAAAACTAAACTCAAACTATGTGTTTTATATGTAAAATCTGTGATATTTTATATTTTTTTCATTTATTTTTATGGGTATTTTCTTAGAAACATATTTTTTTGGATTATTTTGCTCTGTAATAAATGTATTGAGCACTATTTTAACAGTAACATTTCTTTATTCTCTATTTTATTTATTTATTCTATTTTTTTTTTTTTTATGTTTATTTTTTTTTTTTTTTTTGCATTGAGCACAATTTTTATATTATCTTTTATTTTATTTCATTATTTATTTATTTACAGCAAAGTTACTTACAGAGCAAAATATTTTATAAAAATATTAATATATTTTATAGAAATATTAATATATTTTATAGAAATATTAATATATTTTATAGAAATATTAACACATTTTATAGAAATATTAATATATTTGATAGAAATATTAAATATATTTGATAGAAATATTAAATATATTATATACAAATATTAATATATTTTACAGAAATATTAATACATTTTAGAGAAATATTAATACATTTTATAGAAATATTTTAGAGAAATATTGATATATTTTAGAGAAATATTAATATATTTTATAGAAATATTAACACATTTTATAGAAATATTAATATATTTTATAAAAATATTAATATATTTTAGAGAAATATTAATATATTTTATAGAAATATTAATATATTTTAGAGAAATATTAATATATTTTAGAGAAATATTAATATATTTTAGAGAAATATTAATATATTTTATAGAAATATTAATACATTTTATAGAAATATTAATATATTTTATAAGAATATTAATATATTTCATAAAAATATTTTAGAGAAATATTAATATATTTCATAGAAATATTAATTTATTTCATAGAAATATTAATATATTTTATAGACATATTAATATATTTTATAAGAATATTAATATATTTCATAAAAATATTTTAGAGAAATATTAATATATTTCATAGAAATATTAATTTATTTCATAGAAATATTAATATATTTTATAGACATATCAATATATTTTATAAAAATATTAATATATTTTATAGAAATATTAAAACAGAACTTGAATCATGTTATTACTAGTTTCACATATGCAGACAACTAACCTATTTTCAGTCTGTGTCTCTGTTGAGCACTGTTTTAACAGTGAAAATATTGTATAATTGTATACATAAAATTATTTTTTTGAAACTATATTATTATATGCAGTACTTTGAATAAACTTATTTTTAATTAATTTATCTGTTTCCTGCATTTGCTATCCCTTTATCCCCAGACCATTCTTCTATCCTCGGCAGAAACTTTTGCATAGCGTTGGCATAATTTTCTCGATAGGATGGTAGGCCAGGAGTTTTATTCAAAAAAGATTCAGGGTTAAATTACTGCATGGGTCGAGATATTTTCGGATTTTTCAACCAAGTTCCCCCCTTGGGACTGACATGGAAAAGCCTCTAGTCATTTCCCTCTTTGCACACTGCATGGCAGTCTTCATTAGCCCAATTAGGTGCAGAAAAGTAGGACGTAAACTCCATTTATTTTCTATTCCAGCTTCTGATAGCTATTTCAACAGTTGCCTGCTTGATAAGCCATCTGTCAAAATAGCTATCAGAGGCTGGTATAGAGACAGATATTCGATTTATTGTAGGCCGCCTAAACAAGGCTCTTGCATGAATAAAAAATTTAATTTAAAAGACAACATCCTGGATTTTTAAAATTTTTTATTTGACAGGGAAATATACAGACTCAAAGTGCCATAAGATAAAACATGAGAAGATCTTAACCCATCAACTGCTAAGTATAACATTGCAACTTGTAATTAAGAATATCTAATCATTTGAATGTGTTTACGGACTGGAAAATTGTGGGGAAAAAAATAGATTGTGCCTTGATTATCAAGTGTTAATTCATAACTTTATAACTTTTACAAAAATTGTCCTTTGCATGATTGTTACGAAATAGAAAACTTAGGATTTCAATGAAGTCAACATATGTTTTAGGACAAAAGTAAAATTTTTAAACAAAAACAACTATATAAATAACCAAATCTGGACAAACCTATATCTATGAACCTTCTAGTAAGCCAGAGTTACTTGCCCCTGCTGTCATGTGACATGATTGCCTCACAACACAAGAACAAAAAAAAACATGGCTGAATTTGAATTTAGCTATGTCACCTTTCAGAATCCGCCAACCTTACATAGGTGGCACTTGATTGGCGATGTCTGCTCAATCCTGGCCTCGATTAATTGGACAGAACCAGATTATGTTTCATTCAAAATATTCCTTAATCCTCCATTTTGAATTTTTTTTTTTCTGGCACAGGTGAAACGCATTCTGAACTCTGTTCCAATTGTTTCATTGAACCTCCAGTTGATTCCATGAATTCCAAACGTCCAGACCTCTCCAATTGAGTGGCCCCAGAGCAATAGATATAGGTTTATTTTGATTGTCAATACCCCAAATTATAATAACAAAAAAAAATCTTTTCAAATTATTCCCCTTGGCTGATTTGTGAAATATTTTGATTCATAAATTCTGATTTATATTTCAACTTAAAAAAAAAAAACATTTTGAGAAAAACCAAAGCTTGTAGTCAGAACATCACCCCTCTTGCATCCAATTTTTACTGGCTGATAGAGCTCACTTTAAAAAGGATTGTCAAGAAGTGTTTTGGGGACACTGATAGCATCAATTTGCCCCATTCCAATTTTCAATCTGACGGATAACATCGATTCACATCATTCCAATTTTTTGATCAGATGTCTGTGGTTCCTGCGATTCAACTAAAACTAAGTGTTTGATGATGTCACTCATCACAAAGGGCCTTGTGTGATTAAACATATTTGGTGATTAGTGACTTCATCAAACACTTAAGTTTAAGTGGAATTGCAGGAACCACTAACGTCTGAAGTGGAATGGTGCTAATCGATGTTATCAGTGTCCCTGATAAACATAAAAATATTTAAAAAACCTCTTTACAATCTCTTTAACAACTAAAGCTAAATATATGCATTATTGAAAAAAGGCATGAAGTTTTACAGATTAACAAGACATTTATTTTAACTCTGAAAACATGGAAAATTTCAGACTCAAACTTTACATTTTCAATCAAAAACTGACCACACGTTCCATTTTATTTCTGATAAGTGTTACTGAAGGCTGAAATTGAGCTCTATCACCTGGTTACGTAGAAATTTAGACTATAAGAATAGTTGTATAACAAATATTAGGTCTCAGTCATACAAAATGATATCAACAATGAAATGACATGATAATCTGGTATATCAACAAATAATATATAAATTACACTATCTAAAAAGACTGGATGTTAAAAACCTTGAAGACCATTGTAAACTGTTTGTTTTGACTCCTGTCCTAACAACTCCTTCAATGCTGAAAAAAATATAATTTAAAATTAAGAGCTTGCATGCAGGGGCATTTCCACAAAATGCCTGATGGAGAGCCCAAAATGTAGGTGTCAAAACCCTGGCTCAGGCTGCCTGAGATACTCAGAAGCCAACAGATTTCAGATGGCCTAAGATGAGTTTTTACTTTTCAGACCTTTCACAGGCCTTAGGGAAAGGTCACGGCCCAGTCGTCAAGGGCCATGCATCCAGGGATGCTACTCTTCAGTCTTCATGTAGCTTAGACTATCCAGTTCTTCAGACATACATATGGATGTGGTATCGTCACTGTTTAGGGCCAGACATTTAACTTTTGAGTTTCATTTGAAAAGTTTTATCAATACCAATTACCATGAAACTAAACTACAATCCCTTTAAACAATGAATGGAAATCTTTTGAGCTAAAAAGTGAAATCTATACAAACCTTGTCGTTGTTCTTCTGTTAAAGATCCTTTAGGAAATTCCACATCAAAAGTGATATATAAAGCTCCTTTTACGTTATTATTTTCATAATTTGGCATCCCTTCTCCTGATTTCCGTAATCTGGCACCAGGCCACGTAATTTTATCTCTAGATACATGAACCTGAAAAAAAAAAATAAATGGAGTTTAATTTCCTTTGGTTCTAACTTACTGAACTTAATTATTTGGTATGTTTCTTCATTAAAGGGACAAGTTCGCCATTTTCGGTGGTTGATTTGGGTCTTAAATATATGTAAATAGTCTTCAGTAGTACTAAAAGTGTACAAAAATGGCATAATTCCTTCAAAAATATCTCAAACTAGGAATAGCACTTCTTATTTTTATATAATTATGTCTTTTCTATGTAAAATATGGATGAGTCGTCTTTTTAACTTTCAATCTGCGATAGTTGTAGACACACATGGATTTGAAGGCTTAATTTTGGCGGTGAGCTGTGAACACTATTACTGATTAGCTTAGCTAAAAAGAAACGTTTCTGAGACTAAAGCATCCAGATAAAAGAATAAGCAAACCCTGCCTTACCCTATGATTATCTAAATGATTTATTTCCATTTCAAAACCCACCATGGCATCAACTAGACTTATTGTTACATTGGTATACAGATCATCTCCTCTTCTCTCAAACTTTTTATGTCTATAATAAATAAACATGACTTCAATAATACTTCAAAATAATTGACGTGATGATCTACAGATCCATATTTATTTATACAATCATCCTCAGTTACACCCTCCAAGACTGGGGGTACAAATAGGGGACAGACCGACTCGAAGGGGGCACAACTGTCGAGGCTGAGTTCAAAATGTTGCAACTCTTTGGAGGCATCATAGTTGCAAGCCTCTCATGGAGTGTCTGAGAGAGTTCTCCTCAGAAAATATTCGAAAATTGAATTGATTTAGCACATTTGATTTCTAACACATATTTCGGGGCAAAAACATATAAAAAATCATATTTTTAAATTTTTCAAAAGTAAAGTGGGCGTACAATAGGGGGTGCAAACTATTTTTCTAGGGGTCTAATAGAATTAGACTTACTTTGCCTGTTTTATTTTAAATTTCAAATCCCCAGGTTCACCATCTATATGAGGTTCTCCTAAAAAAAATAATACAAACCAATTAAAGGGACTAGTGCCTCATTTTGGGATGTTGATTTGGGTCTTGTATATATGTAAATAGTCTTCAGAAGTACTAGAAATGTACAAAATCGCATAATTTCTTCAAAACAACACTCAAATTAGGAATTTTGCTTTCTCATCGTGTAAAAATAAAATTGCTGTAACAGGTGATATAGGACTGACTCTTGATTCTTTGTAAGATCAAATTCAAGTTACAAGAGTACATAGATGATGTACGGTGTCCGGTGCGGTGTATGGAGCTGGATTATCGATACAGTAGAAAATAGTAGAAGTGCATCATGTCTGCATTGTGTCTGGACATGTACCTCATGTTTCCACTGGTTCTATTTTCTCCTGTAGCCATAATCCCCCATCGTACACCACACCAGACATCGTCTATTCGCTACTTCAATCAGACCATGGCAGTATTGTTATTTCTTATATCGTTATAAGAGGTTTCAAGCGGTCACCCACAATATAATATGTACATAGTCATACCTTCAGCAACAAAAGGATAAATTTGACCGTCTCTCATTCCCGGTTCAATCTCTATTTCTAATATTCTTTCTTCTGGTACAAATCTACACGAAAAAAACACAAAATTACAAATTTCAAACAAAAAAATATTGTCAATAAACACTTTTACATGCATTAATGTTAATCTTTTCTGTGGTATGTTTTGTTGAATTACAGAAGAAAATGCATTCGGCCATCCTTGAGAGTTTCCGCACAGCTGAATTTGTCTTGGTAATGAATGGTAAATTGTGTTTTGTCTTCTTGGGAGAGCAGTTATTTACGGGTAAATGGATTTTTTCCAGATTTTAAGGTAAGGAACGGATACACATTATACATGCTTGCGCATTATATTCGGAAATATACGGTAGTCCTAAACAACCAGCCTCTATATTAGATCCACAGCTCACAGCTCTTTAACTAAAAATCTCACAGCTCTTTAACTGAAAATCTCACAGCTCATGAACTGAAAATCTCATAGCTCTTGAACTGAAATCTCACCTAACATTGGGACACTCATCACAAACTTGCTGCTGACTCATCTGAAATCGACCAGGACCAAGCTGAGTTGTTACCATTTCATTTCTACAGTTACATTTCCTGGTACCTTTAGCTGGTTTAGCTACTGGTTTATATCTAATAACCTAAAATATACAA
This sequence comes from Lottia gigantea, assembly GCF_000327385.1. Classification (NCBI taxonomy): domain Eukaryota; kingdom Metazoa; phylum Mollusca; class Gastropoda; family Lottiidae; genus Lottia; species Lottia gigantea. Next base: position 366,655 of record NW_008707426.1, read on the forward strand.
CATGTTTTCATTTCAAATTCCTAATCTATAAACTCACCCTAGCAAGGACTCAAATACAGGTATGCCATTTTTGGGGATGATTTGGGTCATGTATATATGTAAATAGTCTTTAGAAGTACTAGAAATGTAAAAAAAATCGCACAATTCCTTCAAAAATCGTCATTTTAACATTCAAAAGCCAGTAATTTCGGACACACATGGATTTGAAGGCTCAAATTTCCACAGTGACCTGTGAACACTATTACTAATTGGCTTATCTAAAAATTTCCTGTTTCTGAGACTAAAGAACAAACAAATGGTGAACCTGTACCTTTAAGAAACTGAAAATGTGTACAGTATGATATATGATAAACTATAAATGGTTTGAAATGAACTCTTTTGGCCTACATTCTGCACATAAATGAAGGCTAGCAATACCGGCTTACCTCAACAAAATTCCCAGAATACAATTCCTCTAGAGTGACTTCCAGATCCATCAAGACATCCCCTCCTCGGGGTGTTTCCTGTTCCTGATTACCTCCAAAACCAAAACCAAAATCTCCAAAAAAGCTGAAAAAGAGATTGAAATAATTTACTTCCTCAAATTCAAATATGCTTTCTGACAGGGCTGGTGGTTTTTTATAACTCCTGACCGGGCATTCTAATATGTAACTAAAGATCTGTACACCAATCTTCATCAAGTTCATGAAAAATGCAAACAAATACATTGAAAATGTCCTAAAGATCAACATTACAGTCAGACACTTTGGAGCTCTAATCAGACATGACTGGCAAATACAGTTAAATCAACAGCCCTGCTGTCTAGACTGTCCCTATATCGCCTGTCAAGGAATAATGGTAACAAAAATTTGAGATAGAATAGCAGACCAGATGTTAGACCCAGACTTCCATACTGACCAGCATGAATACATTATGAGTTGGAGGCAGAGGAGGAGGGAATGGAATAAATCTTTTGAACAAGAAATTCATCCTGTTTAAAACTGGAGAAAAAAGGTTTACCTTGAAAATGGGTCTCCATGAGTATCACTTTTACTGAGTCCTTCTTCACCATGACGATCATAAATCTTTCTTTTATCAGCATCAGATAAAACCTACAATACACAACCAGTCATGAAATGAAGTTTCTATGTTGTGAATAGTTGCAAGACCATTTAATAAACAAGCAAACACTACAGGACAATATTCATACTGTTCTTTAAAGAGATTGTTTTCTAAATTTTGTATGTCCCTGTTATGCTGTTCTTTAAATAAACCAAGACTTTTAACTTCAGAGAGTCCACACTGTTTAAAAGACCAAAAAACTCTTATTACCTCATAGGCAGCTCCTAAATCCTGGAATCTTCTCTCGGCATCAGGATCATCTTTATTTTTATCAGGATGATGTTCTTTAGCTAGTTTACGATAAGCTCGTTTTATTTGATTTGTGTTAGCACTTTTAGAAACTCCCAATATAGAATAAAAATCACGGCTGAAAAAGAAACAGTACAAAATAATAGCCATTAGTGTCTCAGTCTAGACCAAATTATCATTCTGTGGCTATTATTTTTGTAAAAAGTCACTTTAGTTAGGGTCTAACAATAGCCCTCTTGAACTCGATGTCGTCTGCTCTAACCAATCATAAGGTAATAACTACCGAGTATTTCACTTTGAACAGTAAGCTGAGAAGGTGATTAGCCTAGTCAACTCATCTACCTGTCAACTTGGCAACAGTTAACTCGCCATTATGGAAAGGACGATGAAGGTTTCAAGATTTACTCACATTTTTGATTTGCATTGGAATGACTTATGACAAATTTTGATCTTCATAAAAGATTGACCGATTGACCCATTGAAATGACAGAATTAGAGATAATTCTCAGAAACATTTCATTGACATTGGCTTTTTACTTTACTTTAGCCCTAGTTTTCATTTTACTTTTTAAGTCTTTGCCAAGCTCATCATGTTAAAATCTAATCAAATGGAAGATCAACTTGGTAGAATCCGGGACATTGTTAGCAATCACTGAATAATCATCATGGACTTGATTGAGGTTATTGTTATAAAAATAAAGGATGCTCAGCTATCAACCAATGGGTGTCATCCACGCAACAAAAAAGCTGTCTGCTACAATTCCTTCGTGTAAATGTGAGTGAAAAAATGTCTAATTATGAATAAAAATTATCAAAAAGTTTCGTAAAGAAACTTTGATATCTCTTCTTGTCTAGATTAAATAATACACCTACCCAGCCAAAACCTGAACTGCCAAAATTAATATTTGAAGCACAAAAACAGAATTCCATGCGACGATCGACGCCATTTTCAAACTTCCTGCCACGGTAGGTTAAGATGCATTCTGGGGGAGTCCTTTTCTCGAAAACGTACCCAAAACAAACACACAAAATTAATAATTATAATAGTTAATCTATTTTGCTTTGATGAAATCTTGTTTAGCAATTTAGGAAAATTATTTTAAAATGTCATCTTTTTTTTCCAAATCGTAATGCATTATTTGACCAAAACCAACAATTTTCAATGAAGAGGTACATATTTGTATGGTCTAAGAGAGGAAATCAAAGAAAGACGAATTTTGTTGTTGTATGACAATCAAGACTAAATGTCGACAAAGAGGAATGACACTGTGACAAACAAGACTATCAGACCAATTTAGTTACTGTGTGACAATCAAGACTATTCATAAAGGGAGGCGACTCATATTAAACGAAGTTTATTGTTCTTTTTTTTAAATTTTGTCGCTTGACATGAGTCGATTAAATCGAATTTGGAATTTGTATTTTGTAAATATATGATTGTTTTTTATATTAATAAAGAAATTAAATTTTTGTCAAATCGGCAAGTTTTCGTTTCGGAAAATAAAATTCCATATTCAAAATGGCGCTGAAAAGTTGAAAACATCAATAATTTTTATTAAAACATTGATTTTTAATGTAATTAAGAAGTTTTGATGAAAATTGTTCAGCAATATGGCAGATTCAGGTATAAGAAACAAAATTTTATGTTCATCTGAGCTCGAATTGTGTGTGGTTTCTACTAATAGAGCTGAAGTCATGTCGATCAATTACATACAATGTTGTTATTGTTTTGATAGTAGTAATGATGATGATAATGATGATGATTAATCCATTGTTTTCGGGTACAGGCAGTCTGATAGGCCCACTACTCAGTACAATATGTAATTTTAACTGTATTACAGTATACCATTTGTGTTAGAATGTCTTTGGGTCCAAAGATGAAGCTCCTATTTAGAAGCAGAAACGACAGAATGTGAAACTGCAATTAGCCCAATTAGGATCAGAAATGAAGGACTCAAGCTGATACCATTACTAAAGACTAAGATATTTGCCCCAAACAAACCTCAGCATGTATTTTTGTAATTTCAATTTTGTATATTGTTTTTACAATCATTTTCACCCAATGAAAAGTGGAATGTAAAACTCAAATTTATTCCAGAATGTTTCCTTAATGATTTTTTTTTTTTTTTTTTCAGAATCTCAAAATGTACCAACAACGCCAGTCAGCTCATCATCTCTACCAGCCATGAAAACTCAATCGCCAGATGTAGAATCGCCAACACCTTTACCAACCATGGTGACTCCTAAGGCACCTCCAAAAACAACACCACATAGAAACATACGCACACCTCAAGTTGATCCAATCCCAGCAAGGAGGAGCTCTACACGTACGATAAAACGCAAGAAATTTGATGATGAGATGGTAGAAAGTAGTCTTTATAATAAAATTGATCGTCAAACACCAAGTCGACCAAAAATACCAAGTCTTGTTCCTCTTGCAACTCCAAGTTCATCCACCACTGCTATGATTATTCCTGTTGAAAAAACAGAAGTTCCAGTTATAGTTCCTGTATTACCGGTAGTTCCCCCACCCCCTGTGGTCCCTGCCCCTCCAGCTCCTATACCAGAGAAAAAGATCAATTTACCACCTGCAAAAAGCAGCTCAAGGGTGAGTAGAAGGGTAACAAGTTACTATGCAACAGAAAGCACTGGCACAGGCTTTAAAGCAGTTTGTAGAGATTGGGGTAGTTGAAAGTTTAGTTACTATTCAACAGAAGGCACTGGCACTGGCATAGGCTTAAAAAATACGGTGCTCACTAATGCTTTCCTTTAATGGATTTTATTGTTGGCTCAGTTCAGCGATTGATTAAAAAAAGCTCAACCTGTTAGATTGGACTTCTTTTTTTTTATTTCAACAAATTAATATTTTATTCCAAATGATAAAATTGCAGCTTTTCTTAAATGCTCTGTCTAATTTTCAGCCTTCGAAGTCCAGTTCAAAGAGACCAAAAAGACCACGGGTATGTTTCTATTTATTTGAAAATGTTTTGTGTTGAAGGGAAACCATGTGGAAGAGATTACTACTTATTCAGGGGTATACTGGAGAAAATATATCTTTGACACTAAAAGGGACAGGTGCGCCATTTTTTGGGGGGGAGGGGGGGGGGGGTGATTTTAATCTTGAATATATGCAAATAGACTTCAGAAGGAAGTACTAGAAATGTACGAATTCACAAAATTCCTTTGAAATACTTCAAACTGGGAATTTTACTCACTTTCCCTACGTCTTTACTATATATCACAGATATACATAGTATTTAAACAGTTTTTATTATACGCCCACATGAAATGGGGGGCGTATATTGCCGTCACCCATGTTCGTCCATCCGTCCACAATTGCTCGGAAACATTCTACAAGATGCAATTCTTGACGGAATGGTATGAATCGAAATTCGAAAAATATTTAGCATCAGTTATTGCCCACGTTTTTGAGAACGCGTTCAATTTTTAGCTCGTAAACACTCTAGAAGGCTCAATTCTTGACAGATTTTGACAAAACTTGGTGAAATTGTTATTTACCACCCATGGAAAATTGACCTTGTTATTGAAAACGCTTTCGAATTTTAGCTTAAACGCATGATTCTTGCCAGATTTTGACAAAACTTGATTTTATTATTCAGTACAGTGCTGAAGATTGAATTTTGCCTTCTAGAGTTTTCACAAGCTAAAAATTGAACACTTTTTCAAGAACAAGGGCAATAACTCATACTGAAGGTTGAATATTTCATACTGGTGATTCTTACTGTACTGCTAAATATTTATGTTCAAAACAAAGCTGCCAGTGGGCATATATTACCTTGCCTGGCAAGCTATTTTTATTATTTCCCATTATAGGCTGTGCTGGCAGCATCATCTAAAGATCTTGGTAGATGGAAGGCTCAAGATGATCTGTTACTAATCAACGCTGTTCAACAATGTAATGATTTAAGTCTAGTTCACACTGGAGTCAAATTTTCCTGTCATTTTACTCTAAAAGAAATACAGGAACGATGGTATGCTTTACTCTACGATCAACAAATATCAAAGTAAGTCTTCATTCCAGTAAGTTTTCAGTCTAATTAATATTTGACCAAATTTTCATTCCCTTTTTTATCAGCTTTTCTTTTTTAAAATGGCCACTTCAGTCTCTTAAGACAGGCCCCTTCAATAGTCGTCATAATAACCTTTTGACATACCCTGCTTTAACTAATCAGATTTCTGTCTTCTCCAGTACTGGCATTTGGTGAGAGAGTGAAGGAAGTTGATTGGTTAAAGCAGATGTCATCCTATTAGGTCAAAAGTTAATTTGGCAAATGTTTAAGAGGGCAGTCTTTAGACCCTAACTGAAGTGAATGTTTTGAAAATAAAAGCTAATATAAAAAATGGAAGGAAAGTTTGATTTAATTTTGATTAATTCAAATACTGGCAGTCTGGTTTCTATGTTAAAACAACTGGAACTAGCTTATGTGTTGTCCTGAACAATTATTTCACCAAACTTAAAGATGGGTTTCTTTATTTTTTTATTATTAAGCAAACTATTTGATTAATTGGTGTTTCTAATAAATTATCATCTATTCTTAAACATATCATATTATGTTCTTATTGCATATAATTAAGAGTTATAACCAATCAGAAATGTCCATGTATTTTCTTCTTATTTTAATATTTAATAAATTTCAGACTATCAATACAGACTATGAAGATGTTACACCCAGATATCATCGGCCAAGTTCAAGCTAAAGCTCTATTTAGTAATAGAGAGGAAGAATTACTAGGAACAATTCCCTCGGTAAGTGTTTTGATAACTTTTAAACGGACAGATTCGCCATTTTCAGGTTTTTTTTTGGAGTCTTGAATATATGTAAATAGACTTCAAAAGTACTAGAAATCACATAATCCCTTCTAAAATACCTCAAACTAGGAATTTCTTTTCCTATTTTTATAGATGTCTTTTCTAATATGGCAAAGTCTGAAGAAAAAACTTGTTGTCTATTTAACTTTCTAACATGGATTAACTTAGACTCACATGGTTTTGAAGGTTCAAATTTCACAATTTTTTTGACAGCTTGTACTTTAGTTTCAGAAACCGAAATTTTTTGCTAAGCTGATCAGTAATAGTGTTTATATTTCAACATTGAAATTTGAAGCTTCCATTCCATATTTATCCACATTTGAAATGACGACTCATCTTTTCTTGAGACACTGCCATGTATGGGAAAAGAAATTCCTACTTTTTTTTTGGAAGGAATTATGAAATTATGAATCTCAGTCTAACTTCCGTTCCTCTTTTATTAGTTTCGTTTCGAATGTTTTATTAGCTTTGTACGTAACCACTACAGTAAGGTCTAACACTGTCCTTCTTGACTTTTCATTCTGTTAACCTTTGCTTGACCTCTGTTTTCACCAGTCACGTGGCTGCCCTTTCCATCGACTGAGTTTGATTTGCCAATACCCACTTGCTAAATCTAACGTACTAAAAGATTTGGCACCACCATGACTATCTAGCATCTGATTGGACAGCCAAAGGTTAACAGAATGAAAAGTCAAGAAGGACAGTGTTAGACCCTACTGTAGTGGCTACGTACAAAGCTAATAGCTAATAAAAACTTCGAAACGAAACTTATAAAATACAAATGGAGGTTAGGTCTAATTTTGATTAAACTGTTGAATCTGTCTCTTTAAGTGAACTGTTTTGAAATCTCCTCATGCAATTTTAGCCCATCTCTCTTCTATTCAAAAGCAACTTTTTGATTTGTTTTACTTTATTTCAGACCAAGAATCCGTCCATTGAAAGATTTCAAGACCTGGTAAACGAACATCCAGAAGATTTCTACCCACTGAGAACACCTAAAGCTCTTCACACTCATTGGCTACTTTTAAAACAATATCACTTACTTCCCGACCAATCAGGTATTGACTAAATTATCCAATTTATAAATCGACATTGTTCATTGCAAACTAACCAAAATGTCAGATAAATCTTAAAAAGGGATTGTAAAGTGGTTTTCTATATTTTTTATGTGTATTTGGCCATACTGATGACCTCTGCTTTGACCAATCAAATGCCTTCACCCTCTCACAAAATCTCAGCACTGGAGAGGGCAGAAGTTTGATTGGTTAAAGCGGGGGTCATCGGGTTAGGTTAAAAGATTATTTTGAGAAATGTTCAAGAAGATCCTAACTGAAAGGTTAAAGCAGGTGTCATCAGATAAGTTCAAAAGGTTCAAGAAGGCCGTCTTTAGACCCTAACTGAATGGTTAAAGCAGGTGTCATCAGATAAAAATCAAAAGGTTATTTTGACAAATTTTCAAGTAGGCCGTCTTTAGACCTTAACTGAAGTGGCTAATTAAAGATAATAGCTAATGAAAAACGGAATGAAAGTTTGGTCTGATTTGAATTAGACTGGTCTAATTATAGTATATTATTAATTTTTAGTACAACCAATGCCAAGAGGAGATCATATTTTAAATTTTTCTGATGCAGAAGATGCTATTCATGATGAAGAGTTACTGTAAGTTAGAAATCTCAGATCACTTTTATCTGCCTCTATTCCAGCCTCTATTCCAGCCTCTGATAGCTATTTTGAAAGTTGTCGACAGGTGTAGAGACAGAAAAACCAGGCCCTTTTTTATGGAAATTTTTCCAGAAAATTAAGTTCACAAGGACCTTGTCTTGTTCTATAGCACAGAGTGTTAATTCTTTACAGTAAATGACGTCATATGCATGGTTACTCCGAGCGCATGGCGGTTGTGGGTTCAATTTTCGATCGGTGTGTGATAGTCTGATGACCTTGAATAAGTCATCTTCACTCATAATTCCAGTCGACCCATTATGGGTACAGATAATCTGGGAAAGATCAATGCCAAGAGGTTTGGTCAAGGACCAGCTGGTCGAAAGGATCCTTAACTGTGAACTTTAGTTAATCTTTGTAAGACATATAGAACTTAAGTTCACCTGTAGATGACAATGTAGATTGTTAAAACGTAGTATTAAATAAAATTAAGGAGTAGTATACCATGAAATTTCTTACCATCTGGTCCCACGCCAAAGCTCTTGGCAATGGACTTCCTGTACTATTTATGTAATAATGATGTTAGATAGTTATATCAGTATTTTTGTTGAAATAGGCCTAAACCTAACTTTGTTTTTTTTTCAGGGAGCCAAAAGATGAAGCTGTGGAAAAAGGTAAATATATTTTTTTCTTGATACTTTTGCTGATAGACATTACAAAGTAGACACAGTACATTCTTTCACATTAAAGATCCCCCGACAGTTGGATATCGAAAAAGAGTAGGCTATGGCCTCTGTCCTTGCAAAATTTCCCTCATTGCATCCTGCATGGCGTTGCCTGTCTTCATTAGCCCACATGGTGCAGACAAGTAGGATGTGAAACTCATTCATTTCATTTCATTTGACAGAATTAATGGTAGCTGACAGAAGATGTAAGAAAGAGATTCGACATTTAGAAGAAGAAATGCCTAAGTTACAATGTCTAGTGGACAATGTTACAGGTCAGAATTTCTATTTTTCAATATTTGATAATCAAACAAATGTTTTAGAAGTGACTATAGGGGTTGCCAGATTGGTTCAGTTCTACACGTTTGGGATTCATGGAGTGAACCAGACGTTCAATAAAACAAGTTGGAACCGAGTTCAGAATGCATTCCTACTCTGCCGAAAAATAGTTGGTGCCTACAGAATTCAAAATGGCCGAGAAGGAAATAGATATTTTGAATGTGACATATTCTGCTTGCGATTTAGTGCAGAATTGGAACAGAATTGGAACAGACAGAACCTATTAAAAACTATCCAATGGATGTTACATTTCTAGTCAGGCAGTGCATGCTAAAATTGCTTGACTGAAGGGAATCCAATAGTAATTAGTTCTATGCCTCTGACCCCGTCTGTCTTAGCAAAATTTCCCTGATTGCAAACTGCATGGCATTGCCAGATAATCTGGGGGAAAATAGAAGGCTGTGAAACAAAATTCATTTTATTTCTTGTAAAATGAGTATCAAAAAGGAGAAGGGTCTTCTCTTGATGACGGCCATGTTTTTTTTAAGGAATGCCAAGTCAGTAGTCCAAAAGTATTAGGTCAATGCCTCTGTCCTGGCAAATTTCCCTCATTGCACACTGCATGGTGTGGCCTGTCTTCATTAGCTCAATCTTGAAAATGACAAATAAAAAAGGAGAATGATCTTATATTGAAAATGGCCATGTTTTTTTGACAGGAATCAGCCCTCCTGATTTTGACAACCAAACTCTGGCTGTATTAAGAGGAAGATTAGTTAGATATCTGATGAGATCAAAAGAGGTAAGTTAACTTTCCTGTAACTCTGGTTCATTGTAAAATATGCTCAAGTCTTATATTGTTAAGTTAAAGGTATACTACCTCTTAGAATGACCAAACAATTGAAATTTTTAAACTTTGTTAAAATGAGCCAGTGGACTTACCTGGTGTTATAACTATACAACAGAATCTCTCTATAATCTAATAAATCTATAAAACTAAGTAATAATTCATTAAACTAAAACGCTTAGAAGTGTTTTTCAATAATTATTTAGTTTAATGGATGTATTGTCTTTTATAGAGATTCTATTCTTTAGTCATGGTACCTGGTAAGTCTAACTGATGAATATGTACACTTGTTGGGCAAAATCGCAACCTAAAATCCAAACAACATATTGCCAAAATATTAGTAACAGTTAAAGAAAGTCTTCACATGAGGAAGTATATCAATCATAAATGAGTAAGTATTTCATAATGAAAATATTTGTTTCCTAGATTACCCTTGGAAGAGCAACTAAAGATACCAATGTAGATGTAGATCTATCTCTAGAGGGACCAGCATGGAAAATCTCCCGACAACAGGGTGTCATCAAACTAAGGCCATGTGGTGATTTCTATCTAGCTAACGAAGGAAAGCGTCCGATCTACGTAGATGGGAAACCAATTATTAAAGGCAATAAACAAAAATTATTTCATAATTCAGTGGTTGAGGTGAGTGCACCTTTTTTTTTAATTTTGTGTTTGGATATTTAGGGATGGAGATGGGAGAGGGGGCTTTAAAGGGATTGTAAAGAGGTTTTTTTAAAAAAAAGTTATGTGTATCAAAGGGACACTGATAGCATCAATTTGCACCATTCCAATTTTTAATCAGACATCTGCAGTGCCTGCCATGACTTCACTAATCGCAAAATATGCTTTATCACACAAGGCCTTTCGCGGATAGTGACATCATCAATGTGCACCTTGTGGCTAATGAAGACAGCCAACACCATGCAGGGTGCATTGAGAGAAATTTTGCCAGGACAATGGCATTAGCCTGCTCTTTTTCAATTTCCAACTGTCCTTCAGCTCAGCCTATAGCACACAGGTCCTCTGTATATTGCCCAATCTGAACTACAAGACGTTTTTTCCATGTTGAGAAACAGAGGTTGTCTATTCCACCAGCTGCCACCTGCAGTATATCCCCAATGAAGAGTTATCTATAATTTCAGATTTCCAGTTTACGGTTTATTTTTCTAATCAATGAAGAACTCGTCAAGACAATGAGGACAGAAATACCCAAATTAATACCAAACATTACTTGATGTTCTAGTACTTTGTAGTCTTGTTCATCTTTTATACACTCATTGTGAATAAACATATTTTTCATTAAGACTACGTACTCCCTATTCTTGTGCCTGTTTCGACATTGGGACAAGCCTTATACCATTGCCTTGTAAAATAGGGGGAAGGGAGGTTAAGAGATCTTTGTGAAAAAGACGAAGATTAAGATTTAACTGTAGTCTGAATTAATATCAATTACTTCCCCTTGCGTGCTCTTCTAATCAGGAAAGCAGGTAAGGTCACATGAGATAAACAAATGCATTGGCGATAGAAATTTTCTGTTTTGTGAATGTTATTTAAAATGATCAGCTTGATTGATTGCAAACTTGGTATTTCAATGGCCAAATTAGCTCACTGATTTCATTTGTGATTAAACCGGTCGCTTAAAATGATGTGTATGTGTAGAATTAATGCAATCACGAATTTCAGACTGATAAAGGGACACAACTCTTCATAAACCCAGACTATAAAAAAAAAAACAAAACCTTTCATTCCTGAAACCAAGCAATAGGTCAATCCTCTACCAAGCTTTTAAATCAATTGTGTCTGTAGAAAATATTTCAGCCAGTGGTGAAAATAAACTTGTAATTTTTTTTTATCAGCTGCAATGTTTATGTGCTGTCGGTATAACTTTTAAGTTACATGATACACTAACAATGGAGACTCATGTACTTATGATTTTGTTGCTGATAATATTTTTGAATCTTCAAGAATGTTGGACATCAGTGGGTGATCGTTCTTTCGTATTTCAAAAATGTTTGGAGACATGTCTAAAGTCGAATTGTACAGACATGAATGTGTTTTTTTCGCGGCAGCCATATTACTTACAACTGTTACATTGGGACTGTTCATCAGAGTGTAGGTATTACTGTATGTGGAAAACTGTTGATGCTTTTCAAAAAGATGGTCTACCAATTCCACAGTTTAATGGCAAGGTAAGATGAAAGTTTTTAGGAGCTCCTCTATAGATTTGGGCCGGGTAAAATAATCGAAAATCGTTGCTTTGAATTTTAAATTTACATTATCGATTATCAAGTTTCATAATCGATTAAATGTCAAAGTAATTTTTTCTCTTGTGTATGGTACCAGTCCTATGGTCATTGATCCACTGATAGTATTAATCTCTTCCACATTACCCATCAGCAGGCGTGTAACTAAGGAGAATATTCTTAGCAAAATTCGAACAAATTCCCCAATTCTATGTCCATTCTAAGAGGTAGTATACCTTTAAGTAGGAATGAACACTATAAAAGACTGACTAATATTGTGTCTTCTCTATGATTCCAGTGGCCATTTATTCGGATATTGGGTATTCAGGAACCAGCCTCTACTCTGTTTTCTCTGGGTAATGCTGCATGTTGTTTGGGGATATTTTATCTTCGTTCTCGTATATTACCCAGAGTTCACATGTTTTACGTTTGGCACGTCGTAGCTATAGTAAGTATAATATACACCTATATATTTTCTTTAAGACTTTGTGCATGCAGTTTTAAATGGCCGACGCTGAGAGTTCAGTTTTGTTAAAAAGAGTTTTGATGGAACTGCATACAATATAAAATAGTGTAGGGGAGTTATGATGCTATGACTGAACTACAAAAATACCAATCTTTCCGAAATAACTGAGTTTGGTGGATTTTATTCAAATTAAATAGGTGAAAAACCTGTGTAACATTCCTACAACACAGGGCCTAGTTAATCTGTCTCTAGACCAGACTACAACTTTTAAAACAGCTCTAAAAGGCTGGAATAGAGGCAGATGAGTTGTTCGTTCGTATTGTCTGACAATAACCTTGTTATAAATCTTCTTACATCCACGCTACAAAATATAGTTAGTCAGATGTTAGTTATCTCCCTTGAAGAGTCTATCATCATCGTAGACAGAAGTCTGGGGGTCAGAGACTAATAAGCTATTGTCATATGACCTAATATTTGAAAGTAGTTTCCACCAGCTGTATACAAGGTTATTGTCAGGCGGAGCGAGAATGGAAAACTTATATACGATAAATGTTTTTGTCTGAATGACGTGAAGGTCAAAGGTCGTTGTGAAATCTGTTGTTTATTGTAGGTATCTTTGAATGCTTGGATCTGTTCTATTATATTCCATACCAGAGACTTTGATATAACAGAGGTAAGCTTTAGCTATTACAGAGTGGTATAACCTAGAGATGAAATTGGAGCTGCAGTGGCTCAGTGAGTTCGACTCTTGCTTGCTAGTGTTCACAACTCATCATTTGAGCCTTCAAATACATGTGTGTCCAGAATTATCTGTGTTTGAATCTTGAAATGACCACTTGTCAATTTTAAGATACTCTGTGATATATAAAAAAGACATATATAGAAATAGTTTGAGATAGTTTTGAAGGAATTAAGAGATTTTCATACATTTCTAGTACTTCTGAAGACTATTTACATACTTTCAAGACTCAAATCAACACCCAAAATGGCACATCTACTCCTTTAAGGAGTCATCTAGTCATCTAGTCATTCAGATGGGACAAAAACCAAAGTGTGGTGTATTATTGGCAGTGCATCTTAAAGACCCCGCGGCAGTTAGGAATAAAGAGAAAGAGTAGGCTAATTTCCCATCAAAATTTACCTCTTTGCACACTCCATGGGGTTACCGGTCTTTGTTAGCTTAATTTGAACATAAAATGGGTTGTGTGCTTCTTTTCTTTTGAATGCAAAATATTTTATTTTCAGAAATTAGATTATTATTTTGCCTTTTCTGTGGTGTGTATCAACATCTGGGCATTTTTATGCAGGTAAGTTGACTGTTTCATTGCACCATGACATTCTTTTCTGACCTAGCTGACCTGTAAAGGTTTGAGTATCCGAAACGTGAGTCCGAGTCTTCATGCTGTAGGATATATAACTTTCCGTTCCAGAGTCTGCGTACATATCTCATATGATTAAATTCTTCTATTGGAAAGCTTATTCTATTTACAAAGATAGGTGTTCTGATGAGACTTATTTATCCAAAACATTGTTGTATGGAGTATATACTTATTCTTCTAGATCATTTGTGAAAAGTTCATTAGCTGCTACCAGTGTTTCGCCAGTATGTTGCTTGGAATTTGGGTTTCATTTTGCGGTTCTGAGCGTTGGTTTATTTATTGTATGACTTTTAGCTCCTCTTAAGTCATCTTAAACATTATGAAGATTCACCCCCTGGGGGTGTGGACTAGGGTGTCAGGGGTGTGACCAGCTGGTGTAGGAGAAGAACTTATTTTAAATTGAGAGAGCACCTCACATTATCACATGCTGGAAATGTGGATAAAACAAATTTTTGGGGGTGTGAAAGGTCCAGTTGATTGATCCAGGCGTGTGAAGGCTGAAAAAGGCTGCCAAATTGCCAAATCTGAGTCACGAAGTGGTATCAAGTGTTTGAGTTTATTGTGAATTCATTAATTTTATTTTTGTATTTTAAGGGTATTAGGAACAAAGAGGTATATTCAAACTGGTATATTCTCGGTCATTATACTTGGTATCTATATAAAACATATTCACTATTTACATTATGTTAAACTAGACTACGGCTATAACATGCAAGTAAACGTTATATTTGGTAAGTATAAGTCAATGAGTTATCCATTCTTCCCCGTCTCCTTGACCACAAGACTATGGGTCGCTCTGGATCTGCTCGTTCGGGATTCATGGAATCAACTGAACGTTCCGTAAAACAAGTTGGAACAGAGTTTAGAATGCGTTCCATGTGAGCTGAAAAAATAGTAGGTGTGGACAGAATTCAAAATGGAGGAATCCGGAGAAGGAAATAGATGAGAAAATTTTGAATGTGACATATTCTGCTTTCAGTTTCATACTGTTTGATTGAAGGCAGAATTGGAACAGACGGAACCAGTTCAGAACTGTCCAATCGAGTGGCATTAGGTGACATGACCCAAAACATATTTGGATGCCCTTTAGTCCAAGAATTTTTTTAGATAACCTTTTTACTAATTTAATCATTCATTCATGCATTCATACCTTCATACCATCATATCTAACAAACAGAATTACATCAAACATTTGTCCTCACTCCATTTATTCTTTCATATATTCTTTTATTCATTCATTTTTTCTTTCATTCATTCATTTTTTCATTTATTCATTCATTCATTCATTCATATCTAACAAACAGAATTACATCAAACATTTGTCCTCACTCCATTTATTCTTTCATATATTCTTTTATTCATTCATTTTTTCTTTCATTCATTCATTTTTTCATTTATTCATTCATTCATTCATTCATATCTAACAAACAGAATTACATCAAACATTTGTACTCATTCATTCATTCATTTATTCATTTTTTCATTTATTCTTTTATTTATTCATTCATTCTTTTATTTCAGGTATAGTGAACACACTGTGTTGGTCTGTTTGGGCTATATTAAAAAATAAACAACAGAGTTATTCATGGAAATGTTTATTTACTATGGTGTCCCTTAGTTCTTTACTGTTATTAGAATTGCTAGATTTCCCTCCATTATTTTGGGTGTTGGATGCCCATGCTTTTTGGCATGCTGGAACCATTCCTTTAGCTATACTCTGGACTAGGTAAGTCGAAACTTACATTTTGTATGTGTATCAGGGACACTGATAGCATCAATTTGCATCATTCCAATTTTCAATCAGACTTCTGTGGTTCCTGCAATTCCTCTAAAACTAAGTGTTTGATAAAGTCACTAATCATAAAATATGCACATGGCCCTTCACGATTAGTGAAGTCAATCCAACATTTAGTTTTAGTGGAGTTGCAGGAACCATAGACGTCTGATCGAAAATTGGAATGGTGCAAATTGATGCAATCCCTTTAAGAATAAAATCGCATGTACCAATTATCTTGCATGCCCAGGTGTTAGTAATGGTCCCCTTTAACCAATATTATAAAATGACAGAAGGCTAATGCTACAAATTAAATTTACCCACTACACACTGCAAGGTATTGCAGGTATTACTTAGTTCTATCATGAGCAAGAAAATAGGATGTTAGTCTCTCAATTTTATATTTTTTCTACAGTTTTACAGTAGATGATTGTCAATATTTACAAGAACAAAAAGAAGAAACCAGACCAAAACTGGACTAAACAATGAAGACTACATTTTATCATGTGGTTATCCAGGTCTGAACTACTTATATTTATTTGTGTGGTTATCCAGACCACAACTGGACAATTGCCTTATTAAAGTTTGTGTTCTCAGTTTGTGTTTAATATGAAATAGACCTTATTCATGTGTCAGCCATATTGAATCCAGAATGAGGCTCATAACGCAAACAAACAAACAAACAAACAAACAAACAAACAAACAAACAAACAAAATGTCACTGCAGAAAAATGGCAACCTTGACGTCTTTAAGTCTCTTTTAGCCTGATCTCTTGCTATTGATCAAGTGTTTAGTAATGAGTACTCCTTCACATAACAATTATTAATGTATTATGATTATGTTGATGATGATGATGATTATTATTAATGTATTATGATGATAATGATGAATTTTATTTGTTATTATTAATGTCTTATGATTAAAATGATTGTTATTGTTATTATTATTAATGCATTATAATTACAATGATGATGATTATTATTTGTTATTATTAATGCATTACGATTACAACGATGATAATTATTTGTGATTATTAAAGTATTATGATTACAATGATGATGATTATTATTTGTTATTATTAATATATTATGATTACAATGATGATAATTATTTGTGATTATTAAAGTATTATGATTACAATGATGATGATTATTATTGTTATTATAATTAATATGTATGATAACAATGATGATTATTATTTGTTATTATTAATGTATTACGATTACAATGATGATAATTATTATTTTTTAACATTAATATGTTTTGATTTCAATGATGATGCTTATTATTGTTATTATTATTAATATATATGATAACAATGATGATTATTATTTGTTATTATCATTAATGTATTATTATTACAATGATGATGATTATTGTTATTATTAATGTATTATGATTACAATGATGATTATTATTGTTATTCTTATTAATATATTATGCTTACAATTATTATTGTTATTCGTATTAATATATTATGCTTACAATGATGATGATTATTACTGTTATTCTTATGAATGTATTATGATTACAATGATGATTATTATTACATGTATTGTTACTATTAATGTATTTATAATTGATTACAATGATGATTATGATTGTTTATAGCCTGATTGGTTACACTACATGTTACTGAATCTTTCCAATTATAGTGCACCATTGGGGGGTCTTTCCAATTATAGTGCACCATTTGAAGGGGCCTTTTCAATTATAGTGCACCATTTGGGAGGGTCTTTCCAATTATGGTGTACCATTGGGGGGTCTTTCCAATTATAGTGCACCATTGAGGGGGTCTTTCCACTTACAGCGCACCATTGGGGGTGGTCTTGCCACTTATAGTGCACCATTTGGGGGGGAGGGGTCTTGCCACTTATAGTGTACCGTGGCAGGTCTTGGGAAGGTCTTGCCACTTATAGCGTACCGTGGCAGGTCTTGCCACTTATAGCGTACCGCCACTTATAGCGTACCGTGGCAGGTCTTGCCACTTATAGCGTACCGTGGCAGGTCTTGCCTTTTATAGCATTCCCTTGAATTGCCAATGTGGAAGGTCTTACCTCTTTGCTTTTATCTAAAACCAGTCAGAGTGCTTAGTTCTATGTTCTGCTGTTTAGCAGGGGGTTCAGATGACCATGGTCTTAAAGAGATACAGTGGTGTAAATATTAGCACAATTTACTGATCAATAGAGCTAATTTTCAACTTATTTATGCCGGTTCGTCTGACTTGTAGGTGTACTGACATCCGTAAAGACAGTTGAAATTAAGCTTTTTCAGCTGATAAAGCAAATATTTACACGACTGTATCAGTTTAAAATTCCATTACCCAAACTGAACAACCCAACCAATATTTTTATTCAGTAACATGTGGTATTATCAATCAGTGATCAGTTCACATACAGTTATATATAATGTACAAATTCTTCATAACAATAAACTGACTATTTAAGTCTTGATAATGGTGAATTTTAAACTGGAAGTTTGCTTACGTGGTGATACACCTAAAGTACTTGGCCACATTTCACAAAAAATATGACGATAAAAATTTGTCGTAAGAATAGAATCTTACATTTCGAAATAACATAGTGCAAGATTTTTTGTGGAACAAGGCTGTGATGAAGAATGTGTTTGGCACCCCTTTCAGATTTTAGAGGGCATTGGTCATGGGGCTGAATACATCTGGCAATGAAAGAAGAATGAATTTGCCTTTTTTTCTGGCCTGAGGGATGCGGGTCCTCTTCAGGCCAGAAAGAAGAAAATTCATTCTAATGGGCCATGTCACAATCCCCCCTTCCTTAAATATGCCAGCTAAAATTTGGGACAAAAACAGAATTGGTAAAAGGTTTTCCAGCCTTTGTATGTGTCTGAAAGACTAAGATATCAAAGGACCATTCAGATATCAGATCAATGCTATGGTTCCTGTAATTCTAGAGAAATTTGATAAGATTATGACATCACTATTGTAAATAAGATTAGAAACTTGAGGTATTTGTGACATTCTAGTCATAATCTTGTTAAGTTATTTTGTAATGATGTCAAACAGGAACAAGTGTCTCTTTTACCCATACAAATGTTAAAAACCTTTTTGAACCTTTTTAATAATGCTGCAGATTTCCTTAAAATGTCCTCAGACTCAAAATGAATGGACCTTACTTACATATAGTGACCACATTATGTCATATAAAACTACTTATGATTTTAACATGGAAATAACACACACAAATATAGTTCTCAACCTTTTGAATCTTTTCCAAAACTAAATAAGTCTAATTTTTGAAAAAGGTTCTAATATTTCAACAAAGCCTTCAAATCGCATTTGAAATCTAAACCTGGCCTTTTTAAAATCAAACTTATTAATACGAGGAGGTGATTCAAAATGGTTGCAACTACGTTCGTGTGTGTTATTTCATGTAAGAATTATACGTAGTTTCATATGAACATTATGTATTAGCACGACAAATAAGATATAAAATAAATATTGTAAAATAAATAATATTTACAATTCTTTAATCTAGATATCACAGACTCTATACTATAAAATATGTTGCACTCTAAAACAGAATTTGTATTTACAAATATATATATCTAGTATTTCAAATCTTTTGCTTATTTCTTCAAAATCTTGAAATATGAAAGATCCCAAATGGAGTCATTGATATCGATGTTTATAAGCCCTATCACTTCAGTGTTCAATTTAGACTGAAAAAATTGATTAGCAATTTATCACACCAAATTTTAGTCTTGGCTAATCAAGTTTAATCTTGATTCGATAGCAATTCAAAATGTTCTAGTTGAAGTCGTGCAAATGACGTTCTTTACAGATATATAGAGATCGACGAGGGTTACAGTATATTTCTAAAATTGTTTATGTACAAAAATTCAAGGAAGTTACCTTAAAAATGCTGATGTGGTGGTAGACCATTGGTGTAAAAATTATATCAAAACTTATATCATTAAAAACTTTGTCTTAAATTGTTAGAAATTGGCTCATAGTTAGTAGACATCACAAAAGATTTCTATATTCCTTTGAGTTAAAATACAGATTTCAGAGATTGTAAAGAGGTTTTCTAAATTTTGTATGTGTATCAGGGACACTGATAGCATCAATTTGTACCATTTCAATTTCATTTCGTCTGTAGTTCTTGCAATTCCACTAAAACTAAGTGTTTGATGACATCACTGATTGCAAAATATGCTTTATCACACAAGGCCCTTTGCTATTAGTGACGACATCACACACTTAGTTTGAGTGGAATTGTAGGAACCACAGAAGTCTGTTGGGGATCGAAATGGTGCAAAATGATGCTTCCAGTGACCCTGATACACATAAAAAAAATCTAGAAAACCTCTTTACAATCCCTTTAAAATCATACAATTAAAGGTGATGGCATACTTCAGAAAACATCGCAAAAAATCCCTTGTCGCAGATGATAACAATTTTTACCACACAAAACCAATTCTTTTCTTGGTGGTTCCCTTTCCATTGATGGTGAACTTAACATCTTCTGTTGTCTGCCCTTGATAGCTGGGTAACTGTTTGCCACACTGGTCAGCTGCCATGTAACTAGGACGAATACCACCTTTACCAGCAAATATTGGACCACATCCACCACCAGCTCCTTGTCGAGCAGCTTTCTTCAAAGGAATCGTGTTTCGACCACCTTCTTCACAATGTTTGATGACTTTTTGAGCATATTCTTGGAACTGGTCTTCCTCTATTCCCAGCAATTCAAGATTAGCTTTATCTAAAGCAAGCTGTTCTTGACGCAAAAGTTCTTTGACCTTGAGATTGTGATCCTAAAAAATATATAAATGGAAATTTGTAATTTGATAATCAGACTGTAACTGATGTCATCTAAATGACACTGCATCTGAATGACATTGGTACTGTCTAAATCACACTGATGTCATCAAAATGACATTGCATCTGAATGACATTGATACTGTCTAAATGACAGTGATGTCTGAATGACACTGATACCGTCTAAATGACACCGATACCTTCTAAATGACACTGATGTCTGAATGACACTGATACCGTCTAAATGACACTGATACCTTCTAAATGACACTGATGTCTGAATGACACTGATACCTTCTAATTGACACCGCTGTCTAAATGACACTGATACCTTCTAAATGACACTGATGTCTTCTAAATGACACTGAAACCTTCTAAATGACACTGATGTCTAAATGACACTGATGTCTAAATGACACTGATACCTTCTTAATGACACTGATGTCTAAATGACACTAATACCTTTTAAATGACAGTGATGTCTGAATGACACTGATACCTTCTTAATGACACTGATGTCTAAATGACACTGATACCTTCTAAATGACAGTGATGTCTGAATGACACTGATACCTTCTAATTGACACCGATGTCTAAATGACACTGATACCTTCTAAATGACAGTGATGTCTAAATGACACTGATGCCTTCTAAATGACACTGATGTCTAAATGACACTGATGTCTAAATGACACTGATGTCTAAATGACACTGATACCTTCTAAATGACAGTGATGTCTAAATGACACTAATACCTTCTAAATGACACTGATGTCCGAATGACACTGATGTCTTCTAAATGACACTGATGTCTAAATGACACTGATACCTTTTAAATGACAGTGATGTCTGAATGACATTGATACCTTCTAAATGACACTGATGTCCGAATGACACTGATGTCTGAATGTCACTGATATCTGAATATCCAAATGACACTGACGTCCACTGATGTCAGAATGACACTGATGTCCGAATGACACTGATGTCTGAATGTCCAAATAACACTAAGGTCTGACTGTCCAAATGACACCGTTGTCGACTGATGTCTGAATGTCCAAATGACATTGAGGTCTGAATGACACTGATGTCTGACTGTCAAAATAACACTGAGGTCCAAATGACACTGATGTCTGACTGTCCAAATGACACTGATGTCTGACTGTCCAAATGACACTGTTGTCCACAGTCTGAATGACACTGATGTCCAAAGGACACTGAATGATGCTGTTGTCTGACTGTCCAAATGACACTGAATGACACTGATGTCTGAATGTCCAAATGACACTGTCATCCAATAATGTCAGAATGACACTGATGTCTGACTGTTCGGCATAAATAATCAAATAATATTTGTGCTTACCTTTTGTTTATCATGGAAAGATTTTAATTTTAAAGTGTTTTCCTGCCTCACTCTTTCTTTTTCCAGTTCATTCTGGTGGAAAATCTCATCAGCTTCTTTACGTATAGCCATTAACTCTAGATCTTTCTTCTTCTCTGTCTTCCTCTTTATTTCATCAGCAAGAACCTAGTAAAAACACAGAAACAATGTTTTAAAAGGGACAAATTTGCCATTTTCAGAGGTTGATTTGGGTCTTTAATACATTTTTACATAGACTTCAGGAGTACTAGAAATGTATGAAAATCGCTTAATTCCTGTAAATATATCTCAAACTAGGAAGTTTACTTTCTATATATGTCTTTTCTATATATGGCAGTTTCTCCAGAAAAGACGAGTCATCATTTTAACTTTCAACGCATATAATTCTGGATACACATGGCCACATATTCTCGAAACAATCTTAGCTCTAGGTAGGATGTCCTATCCATGTTAGAAGATTAGAACCTAGCGCTAAGATCGTTTTGAGAATACGTGGCATGGATTTGAAGGTTCAAATTTTTACAGTGAGCTGTGAACACTATTAACGATTAGCTTAGCAGGGGGGCTCATCAACAGCTCGAAGTGCTGGATCTAACACTCATCTGGGGTGAAGAAGCATTCAAAGAAACTGGCTACATCTGCTTCAAAGAGTGCCAGTGAGTCAGCCTATGAACTTTTCAGTCGACTCCCCTCTAAAGATATCTAAATTGCATGTGAACTCTGTAAAAGAACTTTACCTTTTTCTGTCTGTGTTCTGCTGATTCTTGAATCATTTTTTTAACTTTAATAGCTCGCTCTTCATCTTCCTTTATTTTCTTCTCTTCGATTTCTTTTTCAGCTCGTAAAATTCTTTCATCCTCGTTGTCGACTTTTTCTTTAATTTGAGCTCGTAATTTATCTCGGATTTTCTCCAGGTGAGCTTGTTTTTCTCTGAAACAAAATGAGCGAAATGAAAGGAAATAACATAGACAGGGAATGGCAATAGAATTTTGGGGTTTTTTTTAAACTTCAAAATGAGCTTTTGAAAAATTATCACATAATAATTATCTTAAGCTTGAACTGGCATAATTTATTTTTGATTTCCAACGATTAAGGGGAGTGTTCATCATTTTCATTGGTTGCTTTAGGTCTTGACTAAAACTGATTGGTCTAGAATTCACGATCAGTTAAACAGACGAAATATTGAAGAAGAAAAATTACACAGGATTAAGGAAGAGAAAGAAGCTCAGAGACAGAAATCTAAAGATATTGTTAAAAACTGGGGAAACACCATTGTTGTAAGTAAAAATAAAAATGTTTTGTTGATGTAAATTGGTCATGTCAGTCTTAAAGGGACAGGTGCACCATTTTCAGGGGTTGCTTTAGGTCTTGTATATATGTACAAAGTCTTCAGAAGTACGAGAAATGTACAAAAGTTGTGTTATTCCTTCATAAATACCTCAAACTAGGAATTTCACTTGCTATTTCTATACTTTATGTCTTTTCTATATATGGTAGAGTCTCAAGAAAAGACATTGTCATTTTAACTTTCAAATGCAGATAATTCTGGACACACATGGATTTGAAGTCTCAAATTTTGACAATCAGCTGTGAACACTATTACTGAATAGCTTAGCTAAAAATTCCTGTTTCTGAGACTAAGGTATGTTTGGTCAAATGGATGGCGAATCTCTCCCTTAAGTGGCACAGCATGTAGCATACAGGGCCTTAGTTTAAGTGGTGTAAAAAAAAAATAAAGAACATGACTTACATGTGAATATTGTTTTCCCTTTCTGCCCGTAATTTCATCATTTTTCTTTTAGCTGCGGCAAATACTCGACATTCATCATCTTCTTCCTATAAATTATAACAAACTTTTTAATTCTTGTCTTTGAATTGAGTCAGCTCTCAAACACCATTAACAGATCTGCCAGAATGATTGACAGCTGAATATTGACCAATCCCTGTAAAATCAGCTGCCACCAAGCCACAAAGCGTGTCATAAATGAAATTTCATTTTTAACGACTCGTGTGTTTCTGACAAAATTGTACAGAAGTGTGCATGGGGTACTTGTAATGCAAACGAAAGATTGGAAATGAAATGAAATGAATGGAGTTTTACGTCCTACTTTTCTGTATCATGTGGGCTAATGAAGACGGGCCACGCCATGCGGGGTGCAATGAGGGAAATTTTGCCAGGACAGCGGCATTAGCCTGCTCTTTTTTCGATTTCCAACTGTCGAGGGATCCTTAACGTGCACAGCCTGTAGCACACGAGGCCTCGGTTTATTGTCCCATCCGAACGACTAGACGCTTTTCCATGTCAGGCCCTCGTACCTGCATCACTGACAGGGGGAAACCGGGTTGAAAAATCCAAAGGTATTTTCTCGACCTATGCCAGGATTGAACCCTGGACCTTTAGGTTAGCAAGCAAGCGTCTAACTCATTGAGCCACCGTGGCTCCCCCAAAAAGATTGGAGGGATTGTGGTTGTTTGTGGTGATTAGGTGTACCTATGTGGGCGGAGCCAAAGCTGTTCTTGTGGATTCGTGAATATAAAAAATTTTCATTATTTGAGGGAATTAAAACCAATGAAACCTAATCACCAGACAGATGACCAGTGGTTTGCATAAGATAGAGGTCATCGTAATTCAACCCACGTTTCTTTACATCAATTATTAGATGGGAGCATAGTTCACTTTATCCAAATAGCTTTACATGAGATGAGGTTCTATAGCACAGTTGGTTACAGCGTTAACTTACATAACCTCATTTGCATAATTACGTCGAGCAAATGGCGACTGTGGGTTCGATCAGCATGTGAAAGTCTGATGACCTTGAATAAGTCATCTTCACTCATAAATCCAGTCAACCCAGCTGTACATGGGTACAGCTAATCCAGGAAATATCAATGCCAAGAGGTTTGGCCAATGACCAGCTAGCAGAAAAGATCTTAAGTTGTTATCCTTGAAAAATATAGTTTTCTTTTTTGAGGTAGTAATTTGAACCATGAAAATTGCTCCTGTCATGATGAACAAAAAATAACTCGTACTCACATCTTCCTGTTGTTGTTGAATTTTTTTCAAAACTTGTAAATCCTGTATCTGTTGGAGATTGTCTAACATCAGTTGATTCTGTTCTTCTTTCATTACTTTCTCTAGCTGTTCTTTCTCCAAATGATATTTCATACCCAGTTTCTTTAGTTCTTCACCTTCAATAATATCTTCTTGTACATCAAGAGCTTTCAATCTCTCGTGTTCATTAACTCTAGAATAGGGAAATAACACAATCATAACATTTAGAAGCTGAGAGCATAACATATAACAAAAGATAGCTTGCCAGGCAAGGTAATACACGCCCACTGGCAGCTTTGATTTTAAATAAAAATATCTAGCAGTACAGTAACAATTACCAGTATGAAATATTCAACCTTCAGATATACACTTCTTCTGAATTTTTTGAGGCGATACTAAATAATATTACCAAAATCTGTCAAGAATTGGGCCTACTAGAGTGTTTACGTGCTACAAATTGAACGCGTTTTCAAGAACAAGGCCAATAACTCATACTAATTATTTTTCCATTTTTCTGATTTTCAATAGGGTTCATCCTTGGGTGATTACTAACACCAATATCAAGTTTCGTCAAAATCAGTCAAGAATTGTGCCTTCAAGAGTGTTTATGAGCAATTGTGGACGGATGGACGAACCGATGGACCGACATGGGTGACAGCAATATACGTCCCCATTTCATGTTTATTTTTATCCAATGCAATGCGTCGATAAGACTGAAACAATCGCGGTTCATCATTTTATCAGTGAATCATAGCAGCCCTAGTCTGCATCCTATTTGTACAACCAGTCTCAGGAGGCTGGCACGCCTACTGCCCTCTCCTAATGAATAAGAATGAAAAAGAATAAAACTTACTGTAGTTGCTGAAAGCTTCTAGTTTCTAGAGTGTTTTTTATTCTAGTGGCTGCCTTCTCCTGATCTCGTCGTATTCCCTCCTCATATTCTTGTTGGGCCAATCTTAACCAATCTTCATCTTTCCCAGCTATAGCTTGTTTCTTAACCTTCTTTAATTCAATCTGTGCTTCTCTTTCTTTTAAAACTTCTGTTAACAAAAGTGCTCCCTGAAATTGAAATTATTCATAAAATTTGAAGTGGTAGAGATCGTCGATACATGAAAATTTTCTCAAAAAGGCAGGTTGTGGGCACCCCTACTTCATAACACAGAATGTGTTATCTCCCCTTAATCAGGGTTCCTGCATAAAAAAAAACATTATTTTTAAATGCTGTGTTAAAGATAGTGGACCACAGCCATATACGCCCACCACGGCATGCGGATGGTAAATATTCAATATGGCAATACCTCTAACGGTCGAAAATAGCTCAAATTTGACCTTGATCTTTGTTTTATGAATATGTATACACATACCTAATTTCATTTGATTCCATGAAAAAATCTAGTTTTTAGAGCGTTTACAAGCAAATGTTGACGGACGGACCGACGGACAGGGGCGTCGACAATATACGTCCACATAGAGAGATGTGGGCATATAAAAACTTGGTTAAAGGGACATCCCCCTTTTTTTGTAAAACATTTTCATTATCAAAAGCATCTTAAATTATACCTGAAAATATTTCTAAAGTATGTTATTTATATCTATGTATCTACTGGATCAAACTGAATTTGTTTTAAAAGGGTTAATTAAAAACAGAGAGTACTAAGTGTTAATTAAGCAGTTTGACCTAGTTACAGTGATTGGCTTTATACAGTAGTTTTCTTACAGCTTTCAAAAAGAATAACGAACTTTAAAATGTTACGTAAAATTAACAGCTAGATTTTTTTACTTAAAACTTTTAGATAGGTTATGGGATACAATTCTATAGATATTGGTTTATAGTTTTCACAAATTTGATCAACAAAATTTTTCGACCTATAAAAAAAGCAGAATGTCCCTTTAATTGAAACCCGCTCTCTTGTTGCCCTCCCTTGTTGTTCTATGTTTTAATTTCATGTAGAATCATCAAGTGTAAATTAACTATTTAGATTACAATGTAAATATATCAAAAAACTAAAAAAGATACAAAATTATAATCTATTAATTTTGATCAGATTGCAAGTGGTAGCAGCGGAGCCAGGTGTATATCCAAGGGGGGGGGGGGGATGCGAAATATCTGCTGAGATTGCCCCAATTTCTAACAGAGTTATGAGATTTTCACCCGATTTCCCCTACCCCCCTCCCCTTTTGACTCCACCTCTGGCAAATGGTTGAATTATGAAAAAAATCAACTCACGTGGAAGGCTTTGACTCTATCAGTTTGATAATATTGTTGTGTTTTAGCTTTTTCTATAGCTTCTTTACGCTGGGTTGCTTGGTATTTAGCTTCTTCTATATCTATAGCTACTCTTTCTTCTTCTTCTTTAGCTTCTCTGATCTTCCTAGCTTCTAACTTACGCTGTCTCTGACCCTACCATCAAATAAAAAGCTTCAATTATTAAAAGGAATGCTACTTCTTAAAATTAAAATTCTCAAACTTGGTCAATAAGAAAATATAAGCTTATTCATCAGTTTCCAATCAGTCTCATCATAATTATACCAAAATTTCGTTCCGTTTTTTTTTTAAGCTTTTATTCTTAATATAGCCACTTCAGTTAGGGTCTTAAAACGGCCTTCTCAAACGGCCAGCCAATCAAATTCATGTCCTCTTCAACACTGGCATTTTGTGACGCAAACAAAAGTTACATTCACTATCTAATAAAATCCAAGCGTTGAAGAGGGCATGAATTTGATTGGCTGGCGGTGTCATTGAACAGACGAATGTTCTAGAAAGCCATCTTAAGACCCTAACTGAAGTGGCTATATTAAATATAAAAGCTAGTAAAAACAAACAGGTTTTAATGTCCATAATACCAACTCTAGAGATTCAGAAGACATCAATATAGGAAAATGAAATTCCTAGTTTGAGATAATATTGAAGGAATAATGCACATTTTCATACATTTCTAGTACTTCTGAAGACTATTTACATTTATTAAAGACCTAAAGCAACCCCTGAAAATGGTGCACCTGTCCCTTTAAGACTGACATGACCAATTTACATCAACAAAACATTTTTATTTTTACTTACAACAATGGTGTTTCCCCAGTTTTTAACAATATCTTTAGATTTCTGTCTCTGAGCTTCTTTCTCTTCCTTAATCCTCTGTAATTTTTCTTCTTCAATATTTCGTCTGTTTAACTGATCGTGAATTCTAGACCAATCAGTTTTAGTTAAAACTTTGACTTGACGTAGATCGGTACCGTCAGCTAGCTGCATGCTGGGTGGTTCCATTTCAATAGGTGGACGAGGTGGTGTTGCTGGAATATAATATTTTTTAGATTTACTTATTATCAATCTCATTCTCGAATTTGACAAGAGATAAGCCAAAAAGGAGCTTGTATCAAGGTACTATATTGTATGGGTCAAAAATTGATGTGCACATGAAATTTTTTTGGGTGATCTTGACATTAGTTACTTGATCATGGTACGGTACTTATTGTTTAAGTAAAGTAAAAAGTTTTTGAATTTTTCTATTATTTTTATGAGAATTGGAAAGCAGCCTGAAAATAGTACTGTTAGTCTTAGATTGTCTTTGTGTTGATGAAAATATAAACATAAGCACACATTATGTCTTCAAAATTTGTATTTACAGAGGTCAATTTTCAGACAAATAATAGAAAACATTCTAAAAAATTGTTACTTTGCCCAGACAATAGTAATTTAAAAATGAGGGAATGATGTAAACAAAACTCGGCCTAGGCCTAAATCTATGAACATATAAATTCTGCATCGTATTGACATTTTTGAGAGTTCAAATATTTTTTATTCTTAAACATTTAAATACTTACCACGGGTGGTTCCCCTTCTTCTACCATGCATTACGGTCGCCATCTTAACAAATTATATTCCCAATGTCCAGAAAGTTACAAAGATTTCATTAAAAGCCTTTTAATTACAGAAATGTTTGCATGAAAATGTAAATGAATTGAAGTTGTCAAGCACAACAATGGTCGTCAAGACGTCACTTCCGTGTTTATCGACCTTGACCTTAATTGGGAAGATAACTCTCACGATCTTCAATCAGACCACAGCTATTTCTTTCTTTAGCGTGGAAATTTATATGAAATATGAGATTAGCTGAAAACTTTTTCGTTATGTTTTTATGAAGACATTACATCGATAGAATTAATTTTCAATTTGCAACAAAGCTTGATCGTCCGTTTAGCAAATTTATTAAGACTATTCATAAGTACAGCCGACCCGAGTCTCAGGCTGAGAGCCGAAGATAGACCTAAAACTTCTCATCTATGACGTACCGTTGTTACATTTAATTAATTTCGCTACCGGTATATGGCTTGAGATAAAATTATTCCATTTCTTTTAATGACTCGGGTGCCTAATTGTACACTGCATAGCGTCGACCTTTTTCATTAACCTAATCTAGAGCAGAAA
>NW_008707426.1:395912-402893 GCF_000327385.1 Lottia gigantea
AATTAATCATTTAATTAATAGACGGAAATCCCCCTTTAAACATTTCACAGAATGACAAATTACAGGCGAGGATGTCAGTTGCGAAAAAAATCTGTCTTAATTTCTTTGTCATATCAATCATGAGTTTACATTAGACCCATGTACGGCAAGGTTGGAAGGCAAAACTTTAAACCAGACCTAAATACCTTAGTTTAAATTGGACCTCGTTCGGTACCGGTAAAATTAATTAAAGATAAAGAACAGGACGTCAACGATCTCTACAAGTCTGTTTGTTTCTCAGCGTACTCGATACACCAACAAAATGTGGACTGAATTAGCTATCATTTGTTTAATAGGTAAGTTCTAATTTGATAATCCCCACCCCTGGGCATCTGTAGGGCAAAGGCAGTGCGTAAATGCCTGAGGTGGAGCCACAGGAGAGCCCGTCTTCATTAGCCCACACGGTGAAAGGTAGGACGTAAAACTCCATTCACTTTATTTCTGAGGCGCTGCCAGAGGCCCCCAAAAGCCAATAGATTTCAGATGGCCGCAGATGAATGAATTTTGAGCATTTAGAGGGCTTAATTTTCACTTCCAAATAACACCTATCACAGGCCCAAGGGAAAGGCCATGACCAAAATACGTTACTGGGCAAAGAGACTTTTCCGCTCTGGTTACACTTCTAATAACTTATTTGACCCAACACCACTATGCTGATTACGCAGTGTCGCACTTCCTTAATTCTGCACACAATTAACCCTACTATAAAATAACCGTTACTCCAAAACACTGATAAACCCAAGCTCAGCCAATCTGTAATAGTGTTCACAACAGAAACGGTTTTTTTTAAGCTAGGCTAAAACAGTAATAGTGTTCACAGCTCACCGTCGAAATTTTAGCCTTCAAAGCCATGAGTGTCTAGAATTATCCACGTAAGAAAGTTAAAGGCGACTCGTCATTTCTTGTGACTCTGTCATATATAAAACGATATACATAGAAAAAGAAAGTGAAATTCCAAGTTTCACGTATTTTTTAAGGGATTGTGCTATTTTAGTACATTTCTTGTACTTCTGAAGACTATTAACATATATTCAAGACCCAAATCAACCCCCGAAAACGGCGCATTAGTCCCTTTAAGTACAATTTGGTCAATTAATCAACATAATATAATTTCGTGTGTTATGTATACATCTTTTGACGTCAGTGCCAATTTTTATATGCACTCATATGGCACGAATTTCTACTTTGAGCACAAACTTATTTAATTCAAACCTGAACTAATTTGTATGGTAATTATTTGCACTAATTTTACACTAGATAATCTACGTACTTAAACATTAAAAGGCTATTAAGATGTATTGGAACCTATCATGTAATTGAGAAGTAGGCAAAGTTAGCTCACTCAGAAACGTTTCCTCTCATTTATGAGAATGAAAATGCTAATACTTACATGAATAGAAAGTAGAGGTGTTCTAATGACTTGGAAAAATATCAGTTTGTCTCACATGTCCATAATTAATTCATAATTAGCTAAATTAGAAGAGAATTACCAGCAGAATTCCAATGAGTGACCGATCACGAAAGGTCAAAAAGTATTTTTTTGTTTATCCAGACTGTACATTTATGGACATATATGTTTGGTTAAAACTCTTCATCATATGCAATAAGAAAATAATGATATGATTAAGAATACATGACAATTCATTAGAAACACCAATTAATCAAATAGTTTGCTTAATTTGACACTAAAAATAAGGAAACCCATCTTTAAAGGGATTGTAAAGATTTTTTCTAAAAAATTTATGTTTGTCGTGGACTATGATAGAATCAATTTGCACCATTCCAGTTTTCAATCAGATGTCTGTGGTTCCTGCAATTCCACAAAAAAATGTTTGATAACGTTACAAACCGCAAAATATGCTTTATCGCGTTAGGAACTTGCGATTAGTAACGTCATTAAACGCTTAGTTTTGGTGGAATTGCAGGAAACACAGGAAGTTTCCGTAAAGCTTAAACTTGCAGAGCGCTAGCGTAGCTTTCACGGAGGCCATTTGACATCAAATTGGCTGTAAACTGAGCGATTCGATGTATGAAGAATGAGATACAGATTTTTTCATTTTCTGGTTGTCGTTAGACAGGACAAATTGGTAATAAATACGAAATTCTTGTGGCTGACCATTGTTACTTGATTAATTAGTTGCGGGGAGCAGGTGGTTGTGACATCAATATCAATAATGAATAATTACTATTACTAACAACATCATTTGCAGCATGACAGGCACTTAAGGCTTTGTTGACTTTAAAGGAATACTAGAATGGATGCGCGAGAGGGAGGGTGTTTCTTTTTAAAGATGGGTATCCTTGTTTTTTAGTGTCAAATTAAGCAAACTATTTGATTAATTGGTGTTTTTAATGAATTATCATGTATTCTTAATCATATCATTATTTTCTTATTGTATATGATGAAGAGTTTTAACCAAACATATATGTCCATAAATGTACAGTCTGGATAAACAAAAAAATACTTTTTGACCTTTCGTGATCGGTCACTCATTGGAATTCTGCTGGTAATTCTCTTCTAATTTAGCTAATTATGAATTAATTATACAAACTGGTATTTTTCCAAGTCATTAGCATAAATGGAAATAAGGGAACCCATCTTTAATTATATTTTAATTTTTATTCTATTTCATTCAAACCATATCTATTTCATTTCGTTTCAGTTACTCTTTCATTTCATTCAAACTGTATCTATTTCATTTCAATTCATAGTCATAACTAACCACCTCCTACCCCGATTTCTTTTCGATTTTACATCAATTCCATTTCCATGTTATATCAATTTCCATCTCTCTATTTTATTTTCACTTCATTTTCAATTCCATTTTTGTTTATTCAAAATATATAGATTTCATTTCAATTCATGTTAAAACTATTGCCCTACCCACAACTCCCATTTCTTTTCCATTTCATATCAATTCTATTTTCATTTTAAATTAATTTCCAATTACTTTTTATTTTTAATTCTATTTCTTTTCGATTCAAATCATAAATCTCCCCTCCTCCCAATTTTATTTTCGTTTTAGGTCAGTTCCATTTCCATTTTACGTCTATTTAATTTTTTTTACTTCATTTTCAATTATATTTTTTTCCATTTTCCTTCCCACTTCATATCCATTTAATTTCAATTGTTGTTGAATTTAACATTATTTTTTCTCTGTAGACTTGATAATTTTTCTCGCAATAAAAGATTATAATAACCTATTTTAACTTGTCGTTCTGACCTACATATTACTTGTATCAATGGGCCTATTCGGTTGGTTTCACTCACCAGGACGTATTCTAGTTTACGATAAAGGGTTCAATCCATACATAGGTCGAGATAATACCTTCGGATTTTTCAACCCAGTTTCCCCCCTATTAGTGATGCAGGTCGGAGGGGCTGGCATGGAAAAAGCGTCTTGTCGTTCGGGTGGGACAATAAACAGAGGCCCTGTGTGCTACAGGCTGTGTACATTAAAGTTGTATCCAAAATCGAAAAAGAATAGTCTAATACCATTGTCCTGGCAAAATTTCCCTCATTGCACTCTGTATGGCGTTGCCCGTCTTCATTAGCACACATGGTGCAGAAGAGTAGTGCGTAAAACTCCATTCACTTCATTTCATTTTGTTTACTATGGAAACTAAGCAAGTATATGAACGAATAAACGAACTCATTGATTTGGAGAAAGTTTTGGGAATCTCTTCCGATTTTCGTCATTTCATTAAAGGGACAGATTCGCCATTTTTTGTACCAATCTTAGTCTCAGAAACGGGAATTTATTTAAGCTAAGCTAATCAGTAAAAGTGTTCACAGCTCACCGTCGAAACTTAAGCTTTGTCCAAGTTTGAAAGTTTTAGTGACGACTCGTCTTTTCTTTAAACTCTGCAATATATAGAAATTGAAAGATAAATTTCTAGTTCGAGGTATTTTTGAAGGAATTATGCGATTTTCGTACATTTCTAGTACTTCTGAAGACTAATTTCAAATATTCTAGACCCAAATCGAAGCACCAAAATATCATAACAGTCCCTTTAAAAACTATTTTTCACTATTAAATTTGATTATTAAAGAAATATAATAATTTGAACAGGTGTATCGACGTCATCGACACTTTCTGCCACTTTTATCAGACAAGTGTAATTTCAAACTAATTCAAGTCGAAATGTCGACTGGGTTCAGTGCACATGAACGTACTCGATTTGGCACGTTCGACATTCAATGGCCGTGAAAGATAAGTATTTAAAGACGATTGTCTACCGTTTTGAAAAAAAATAATCACGCTATTTGATCTAAAAGAAATAAATAAAAGAAATTAAAATAAGAAATTTGTCGTCTGTTTTGATGTATGACATCATACGGAAGTTAGTGGGCGGAATGTCAAAATAAATTTAGCCATGATCTATTTAATAAAAATTATTGGGTCAGAAGTGCGCATTTCAAATTCAAATTACCTGTCCGGAAATTAGATTAATAGGTGTGTTTGTGGAGGGGGGCTAATCTAGAAACCGGATTGTAAGTTATTAAGAGCCCTTCGTATACACTTCAAAACATTGAATTTGCTACCTGAGTTCCGGCTTTATTGTTTCTAACGACTACATCGAGAGGAACGTCCTTATGAATAATCCATATCCAAAACCAAAGCCAATTTCTTCTTAAAGAGATTGTAAAGAGGTTTTCTAAATTTTGTATGTGTATCGGTGACACTGTTAGCATCAATATGCTCCATTATAATTTTCAATCAGACGCCTGTGTGGTTCCTGCAATTCCACTTAAACTAAGTGTCTGTTGACGTCACTTACCACAAAATATAATACTTTACCACAGACATATTAAAGGTCTTCGCGATTAATGACGTCATCTAACAATCAGTTTTAGTGGAATTGCAGCAACCACAGACGTCTGATTGAAAATTGGAATGATGCAAATTGATGCTATCAATGTCCCTGATACACATAAAAAAAAATCAAGAAAACCTCTTTACAATCTCTTTTATCAAAAGAGAGGGGTTAAAAGCTGTCGATTATAATTTGCCACATTGAGCATGGCAATGTGTTATCCCAAAAGCGCAGACAGAAGAAGGAAGTCAAGTTATTTATTTCCTTTCATTTATGAGAATAATAAAGGTTTTTAATTGGGTGAAATCTTCACATCGCGGTAAACATTGGGGGTTATTTAGAGGACGCAAGTGTTTACATTATTAAACTCTATACAGTCCAGCTAAGATACGGGGCTCATCCGGGTCCTCATCAAAACATCAACACGAAAAGTCCATTTTATTTTTGGTGTAGAAAAAACAAAAAGAGGCTTAACAGACAAGAAATGAAATGAAATGAATGGGGTTTTGCGTCCTACACTTCTGCACCTTATTGGGCTAAAAGGACGGACAACGCCATGCAGTGTGCAATTTTGTCAGGACAGCGGCATCAGTCTGCTCTTTTTTCTCTGAGCCACCGCGGTTTGCCTTTTTCGTAAGGTGCGCATATGTATTTATGTAGCTTAAGGGTGGGTTTTAAATCCCAACCGCTAATAAATAACTAATATATATTTTAAGAATTGCAGATTTCATACTTCTAAAATAGTCGAAACATTTTCAATTTTGGGGAAATTTTGAATTATCAAACTTATTTGATATTATAATTTTGTCGTGGAAGCACGGGCATGCGCGAGATTTTCCTCCAGATTCGGGCCGGCGACAAAAATCTCAGACTAAGATCGCTTGTGTGTCAACACCTTTAACGTTTACAGGTTAAATCGTTGATAAGTCACAAAATTTACGACCTTACACCTCACCGGTCGGCTTGATAGATACTATATATACCATCTACCTTGCATTCCATGCAGTTCCCCTACAATTAGTAGACAACGAGTTGGATTGGCTATTAGTTGCCGAGGGTTCGAATCCTTCTCAAACTAAGAAAAATTCTGATGCCGGTGCCAGTGCCATTTCACCCCATAATACCTACAATTAGTTATAACAGCATGCGGCATTAATCTGTTTGGCATAACGAACTCAGCTGATGGAGAGACTAAGGTCTGGAGTAGAAATGAAAGGGGCAGAGCTTAAGGGGATTAGGATTAGGGGGATTAACAGAAAGTTGTTGTTTTAATTAACTTTGATCTACACTCTAGTAATTTTGTTGTTTTAAGGAAGACGTGTCAATGTGGTCAACTCTTAGACACCTTCAGGCACTTTCCTATCAAAACACCTATATCCTGTTGATTCCTTTGTCCTTTCCGACCTTTATTTTTAGGGCAATCTAATTTTTTGAACAAAAGGTAAACTGAATGAATTAAAAATAATCAGGTAGGCCCGATTAACAACGTGCTAGCCAATGGAGCGTTAAGTTTATACGTCACGTTATAAAAGCTATATATATCGAGATAGTGGTATATATTTTCATTCATAGCGATTATCTACCTCAACGCTTTAACAGTTATCAGTAGTGAAATCCAACGGTGTAATCCTCAAGAAGTTAAATATAAGAAGAAAAAGTTATTTCTGAATTTTTAAGTTATATTCTGTGAAAAAGAAAAAGCCGCTAGAAAATGTTTTTCCCTCAGTTTATCCTACAGATGCTACGTAAGTTTTATTAGAATTTATTCACCAATTTCATCGATTTGAAATATTTCAGAACTTCAAATACTGTAATTCTATTAGTTGAAATTCAGATGAAATTATTCAGATAGTGAATTTCTCGTCATGAATAACCGAATCCGGCCTTGACGAACTCTTTTTCGGGGTGACGATAGGTGTTCTGAAGCGTTTTAAATCTTAAAGCCGTTTTCTTAACGGGCCAATGAAATATAATTTGACATTCTACTGTTTTCTATTTGACTGGGCCAATGAAATATAATTTGACGTTCTACTGTTTTGTATTTTGGCTAATGAAATGAAATATAATCTGACGTTCTACTGTTTTGTATTTGACTGGGCCAATGAAATGAAATATAATTGACGT
>NW_008707426.1:403903-406551 GCF_000327385.1 Lottia gigantea
AAGCAGTTGTTGGTGGTTGGTGATCATACAGGGACTGGCTTGCTAGCCTACAGTTATCTTACAACTTCCCGATTCTCTGTGTTGTCATACATTAAATTTTCTAAACGAGAGACTGGCCATAAAATTTAAAGTCTCTAACTTGGTCAATAAGAGTATATTTTATTCATCAGTTGGACTTACCAGGTACCATGACTAAAGAATAGAATCTCTATATAAGATGATATATCTTGCAATGCATCTAAGCATGTTTGAAATTTACTTAGTTTAATGAATTATTACTTAGTTTTATAGATTTATTAGATTATAGAGAGATTCTGTTGTATAGTTATGACACCAGGTAAGTCCTCTGATGAATAAAGACTTATCTTGGCCAAATTCAATAATTTCAATTTTCTGGTCATACAAATTACAACATATATCAGATGCAGCCGATTACGTCATAAAGATTTTAACATTCCTACAAATGGAACTATACCTCTCTTCAAATATGGTTTGATATATAATGAAAAAATTCTTATGGATTACGTTTACTAACTTTATTTTAGCGACGTTTCGACCAGTGTTCTCTGGTCTTTATCAAGCAATAAACCAGAGAACACTGGTCTAAACGTCGCTAAAATAAAGTTAGTAATTGTAATCCATAAGAATTTTTTCATTATATCCAACACCTGTACCAATTGCCATTCAAAGATCATGGTTTGATATATTTTTCGGAAATTCTTGGTATTTATTGAATACAGTATATACATATGTTATAAAATATTGTTTACAAATTTACATTGTATATTTACATAGTGACTAAACAAACAATTAAGTCTCCCTTATCTTATCGTAGACGAAAATAATCATTAGCTGAAAAGTGAAACGGGTAGCTAAAACTCTTTAACGGTTTCTATTACCAAGTAATTTCTAGAGAACTGTAAATTTTTTATGCAACCGGAAATTAGGTAATAAATCTAATTTCGGCATAGCAAGTCACACACCTGTGAGTATGAGTCAAAATTGAAAGATAACCCGTGATTAGTTGGTACTGATAGGCCCTCATTTATCTTGAACTTCCGGTTGGTGTGTTGGAAACTCAGGTATAATTTGTTAAGTAATGCTTAAAGGGACAGATTCGCCATCCGTTTAACCATCTCAGAAACAAGAATTCCCTACCTATGCTTGGGCAGACCGACAAGAGAAAATCTCATTGCACACCACCCGTCTTCACTGTAACCAAAACAGGGCGTAGATTCCATTTTCATTTCAAATAAAAATTTTATATAAAAACCCCCTTTCTCTTTCCAGAGTTGGCCAACTTACAAAGCTACCCTGTATCTAAAGCTCAATGGACAGAAGTGAACAATCAAGTAATCCCAGATAATACGTTAATAGTGAACGTCCGAAATAGAGAAGCCGTCTTCTGCGAAGTTTTCAACGCTGCTAAGGTAAGTTATAGGAAATTTTTAAATTGCATGGTTATAGTTGCGTGGTGTTTCCAAATGCATTACGAAATGCAACAGTTCATGTACTGTATATTTTCGTTTACAATGCGCATGCGTTTATATATTTGAATGATTGATCCTCATAGAGGATAGAGATATAGGTTCGCCATTTTCGGTGGTTGTTTTGAGTCTTGAACATACGTCTATAGTCTTCAGAAGCAATAGAAATGTTCGGAAATCATAATTCTGAACACACATGGATATAAAATCTCAAATTTCGATGGTGAGCTGTGAACATTATTACTGATAAGCTTAACTAAAAAAAATTCCCGTTTCTGAGAGTAAGGTGTAATTCTTCAAACAGATGGCGATGAATCTATTAGTTTTTTGAAAAGTGAAACATTTCATTTCTATTCTTATTGCAGGATTCCTACATCACCGGAACGATGGAGAAATCAGCTAAAACATGCGAATACGAATTAGACGGCAAGTACAAGAGCTCCAGCACCTACAACGTTTTAACGACGCAACCGGGATTTCAATCAAGTTGGAAATATTCGGATAAATTCGTTCCAAGTGGTGCTATCAAATGTAACCAGGGGGTTAACTGCTATATTGGACAGAGCGTATACGGTGATGGAATTTGCAGCGAATTACCAGGAAAGATTTTCTATAATCCCGTTTTAAAGAGGTCTCAGATGATAATGGTAAAAGACGGCAAAGTTTACAAATGTCCCTTTACTACGTACTTAGTTGAAGTATAAAATCCGTTCACGTCCAAGAACTCTTTTTATTTGTTATTTTCTGTTATAATTATTTGTTGGTACGAATTGTAAATATGTTAAATGTAGAATAGAAACAGAAACTTACCTTATTCACGTTGTTTTACATTTTCAAGCCGGGATTGTTGGAGCGCTTGGGCGGGATCCCAAGGAAGCTGTGAGTGAGTTCTAAGGTAGTTGTGGGATCCAAGGCAGTTGTTTTGTGGATGGGATCCAGTGCAGTTGTTTTGTGGATGGGATCCAGTGCAGTTGTTGGTGAGTGGGATCTA
Source organism: Lottia gigantea (assembly GCF_000327385.1). Taxonomy (NCBI): domain Eukaryota; kingdom Metazoa; phylum Mollusca; class Gastropoda; family Lottiidae; genus Lottia; species Lottia gigantea. Next base: position 406,382 of record NW_008707426.1, read on the forward strand.
ATGCAGCTGTGGGTGGGATCCTATGCTGTTGTAGGCTGGATCCAAGACAGTTGTGGGTGGGATTCAAGGCAGCTGTGGGTGGGATCCATGGTAGGTGTGGGATGGGATCAATGCAGTTGTGCTTGGGATCCAGTCAGTCAGTTATCTACGGGATCCAAAGCATCTGTCTA